>NW_025225502.1:42791-133215 GCF_018294505.1 Triticum aestivum
TCCCCATCCCTTTAATAGACAATTTATTTACATGGCTAGGGTGGCAAATGTAAAAGTGCCCCGACTTCTCGCATTCGCCTGACACGTGGAGGCTGAGACCGTTGAGGTGCAGAAGCCGATGAGCGTAACATTAAATGAGGACATCAATACCATTGTTACACCCACAGCCCCTACTGCTACATATACGGGACCAATTACTAGAGCTCGCGCACACCAATTAAATTATCAGGTACTTTCGTTTCTTGGTAATGATTCTAATGTTCATGAGAATATGATGCTGCCTAAATTGGATACATTTGTTTTGGTTACAAATGAAGGGCCTAGCTTGGAGAAGGATGAACATTGGAGCAAGAACAAGCATGGAGATGATGCCATGCGCAAGGGGAACAAGAACGGAGTTACAAGTGATGATATCAGGACTTTGAAGCCACCATAATGGGTGCATGAAGCCATGGACGAAGTATACAAGATGCCACTTCATAAATTTCGTCCCGAGGCTATTTTAGGTGCTGCGTCACCTTATTATTGGGCCAGGCCCATGTAATTTCGAAATACATAAGTAAAGGCTATTTTTAGAGTCCGTATGTGTGGGGAAACAAGAGATAGGGTTGATTTCGGACCCCTCCACCAAGGGCCACGAAATTCCCCCCTCTTCCTCCATATATACAGCCCTTAGGGCATCGTTTAGACTTTGGGTTTTGTTTAGATTAAAAGTTCGCCATAGCTGCAACTTCGCGTACTTCATTTGTGTTCAACGACCAGACAAAGGCGTCACAGAACCCCACCTTGGTCAATAAAGCTTTCATCTTATATTCGCAATATCCAGATTGCAATCTTAGTTTCTTGCTTGTTCTTCGTTTGCTCGCAGGAAACAGACCCTCGTGGTCAGGTTGATCGTGCTCCGGCGTGGTCAATAACCTCTCGGAGTTGGTTTAGCGATTGCTAAGGCGCGACGTCCTCGCACGTTCGTAGTCGGATCGTCAAAGTCGACTTCCACCAAAGCGAAATCCACCATCTCATCGAAAGACGGAACACCTTTGCCCCTATCAACTGGTATCAGATTTCCAGGTTGCTCGGTGAGATTTTACAGTTTTTCGTAGTTTAGATCGAGTCTGTTCTTCATACCTTCATATAGGTTCGGATATGATGAACTAACCCTAATTTTTTTTGTGGCTTTTTCGTGGACTGTAGGTATGAAGAACAGACTCGATCTAAACTATGAAAAACTGTAAAATCTCACCGAGCAACCTGGAAATCTGATACCAGTTGATAGAGGCAAAGGTGTCCCGTCTTTCGATGAGAAGGTGGATTTCGCTTTGGTGGAAGTCGACTTTGACGATCCGACTACGAACGTGCGAGGACGTCGCGCCTTAGCAATCGCTAAACCAACTCCGAGAGGTTATTGACCACGCCGGGGCACGATCAACCTGACCACGAGGGTCTGTTTCCTGCGAGCAAACGAAGAACAAGCAAGAAACTAAGATTGCAATCTGGATATTGCGAATATAAGATGAAAGCTTTATTGATCAAGGTGGGGTTCTGTGACGCCTTTGTCTGGTCGTTGAACACAAACGAAGTACGCGAAGTTGCAGCTATGGCGAACTTTTAATCTAAACAAAACCCAAAGTCTAAACGATGCCCTAAGGGCTGTATATATGGAGGAAGAGGGGGGAATTTCGTGGCCCTTGGTGGAGGGGTCCGAAATCAACCCTATCTCTTGTTTCCCCACACATACGGACTCTAAAAATAGCCTATACTTATGTATTTCGAAATAGCCTTGGGACGAAATTTATGAAGTGGCATCTTGTATATTTCGTCCAAGGCTTCATGCACCCATTATGGTGGCTTCAAAGTCCTGAAATCATCACTTGTAACTCCGTTCTTGTTCCCCTTGCGCATGCCATCATCTCCATGCTTGTTCTTGCTCCAATGTTCATCCTTCTCCAAGCTAGGCCCTTCATTTGTAAGCAAAACAAATGTATCCAATTTAGGCAGCATCATATTCTCATGAACATTAGAATCATTACCAAGAAACGAAAGTACCTGGTAATTTAGTTGGCGTGCATGAGCTCTAGTAATTGGTCCAGTATGTATAGCAGCAGGGGCTGTGGGTGTAACAATTGTATTGATGTCCTCATCATCCTCCCCTTCTTGAAATGAAGTCGTCCTCGACGGAAGTTCATCTTCCTCACCCAAATAAGGCTTCAAATCTGCAATGTTAAAAGTGGGACTAACCCCAAAATCTGCAGGTAGCTCAAGTTTATATGCATTATCATTTATTTTCTCTAACACTTTAAAGGGACCATCAGCACGTGGCATTAGCTTTGATTTGCGCAAATCAGGAAATCTATCCTTACGCAAATGTAACCAAACAAGATCTCCAGGTGCAAACACAACATGTTTTCTACCCTTATCTCCAGCAAGTTTATATTTAGCATTCATACGCTCAATGTTTTCCTTAGTTAACTCATGCATTTTTAAAATCAATTCAGCACGTTGTTTAGCATCAAAATTAACCTTCTCCGAAGATGGAAGAGGCAACAAATCAATAGGTGCACGAGGTAGGAAACCATACACAACTTCAAAAGGGCACATCTTAGTAGTAGAATGCAATGAACGATTATAAGCAAATTCAATATGAGGCAAGCATTCCTCCCACATTTTCTTATTATTCTTCAAAACAGCCCTAAGCATAGTAGACAACGTTCTATTGACTACTTCAGTTTGTCCATCAGTTTGGGGGTGACAAGTAGTACTAAAAAGCAGTTTAGTCCCCAACTTAGCCCATAAACATCTCCAAAAGTGGCTAAGAAATTTAGTATCACGATCTGAAACAATAGTATTTGGCACACCAAGCAAGCGAATAATTTCACGAAAGAACAAATCAGCAACATTAACAGCATCATCGCTTTTATGACATGGTATAAAGTGTGCCATTTTCGAGAATCTATCCACGACAACAAATATGCTATCCCTCCCCTTCTTTGTTCGAGGTAAACCTAAAACAAAGTCCATAGATATATCCTCCCAAGGAACACTAGGTACAGGCAAAGGCATATATAAACCATGAGGATTGAGTCATGACTTAGCTTTTTGACATGTAGTGCAGCGAGCAATAAAACGCTCAACATCCCGTCTCATCTTTGGCCAAAAGAAATGTGTAGCAAGTACGTCCTCCGTCTTCTTCACGCCAAAGTGTCCCATTAATCCTCCTCCATGCGCCTCCTGCAACAACAAAAGACGAACGGAGCTAGCTGGAATGCATAGCTTGTTAGCTCGAAACACAAATCCATCGTTAACAACAAACTTGTTCCACATTCTTCCTTCTTTACAATTCTGCATTACATCTTTAAAATCAGCATCATGCACATATTGATCTTTGATGGTTTCCAAACCAAATATTTTGAAATCAAGTTGTGAAAGCATAGTATAGCGGCGAGACAATGCATCAGCAATAACATTTTCTTTTCCCTTCTTGTGTTTAATGACTTAAGGAAAAGTCTCAATGAATTCAACCCATTTAGCATGTCTACGGTTCAGTTTAGCTTGACTTTTAATATGTTTCAAAGATTCATGATCAGAATGTATAACAAATTCTTTGGGCCATAAATAATGTTGCCATGTTTCTAAAGTCCGAACAAGAGCATATAATTCTTTATCATAAGTAGAATAATTCAGACTAGGCCCACTCAATTTTTCAGAAAAGTATGCAACAGGTTTGCCATCTTGTAATAACACACCGCCTAATCCAATTCCACTAGCATCACATTCAAGCTCAAAAGTCTTATTAAAATCAGGAAATTGGAGTAAAGGAGCATGTGTCAACTTATCTTTCAATACCGTGAAGGCTTCTTCCTGTGCGGTACCCCAAAGAAAAGGCACATCTTTCTTTGTAAGCTCATTGAGAGGTGCAGCAATGGTGCTGAAATCTCTCACAAAACGCTTATAGAATCCAGCGAGGCCAAGAAAACTCCTCACGTGTGTGACCGTTTTGGGCTGCGGCCAACTCTCAATAGCTTCAATCTTGGCTTTATCAACTTCAATTCCCTGTGGAGTAACAACATAGCCAAGAAAAGATACTCGGTCGGTGCAAAAGGTGCACTTCCCAAGGTTACCAAACAAACGTGCATCACGTAGAGCAATAAAAACAGCACGTAAATGTTCCAAATGTTCTTCCAAAGATCTGCTATAAATCAATATGTCATCAAAGTAAACTACCACAAATCGTCCAATGAAAGCACGTAAAACTTCGTTCATTAATCTCATGAAAGTACTAGGTGCATTAGTTAACCCAAAAGGCATGACTAACCACTCATATAATCCAAACTTAGTTTTAAATGATGTTTTCCATTCATCTCCCAATTTCATACGAATTTGATGGTAGCCACTACGCAAATCAACTTTGGAGAATATTGTAGAGCCACTCAATTCATCAAGCATATCATCTAGCCTAGGAATAGGATGACGATAACGAATAGTAATATTATTAATGCCTCTACAATCAACACACATACGTGATGTACCATCCTTTTTCGGCACTAGAATAATAGGAACAGCACAAGGACTAAGGGATTCGCGTATATAACCTTTGTCGAGAAGCTCTTGTACTTGACGCATAATCTCCTTCGTCTCCTCTGGATTGGTACGGTATGGTGCACGGTTTGGCAGTTGATGAGGACATGACTACCTTGGATATGACCAAAAATATTGCATATATGCATATTTGTCAGGTGATTTCTAGTGCAAACTATTCAATAATCTATTTATGTTATCCAGAACAAAAATACTTCACACACTTTTGTGTTTTGTCTAATTGCAGGTGTATGGGACATTTGTACAATCCACATATGAAGATAAGGAAGAAAGAGATGTTTATTTGCTGTCCAAAAAGTTCTCTCACGTCACTTTTGGCCCAAGAGAAGATAGAGTCCAAGTCTCTCACGTTCTGGATTCAGATTCGGACTGCACAGACATACCTGACTCAAAATGCACACAAGTTTTTCATACGGACTCCTAATTGGGTGATTCTTTTTTTGTTGGAAACTAGATTTCGTGCACTTTCCAACCCAATTGGAATCACCTTCAAATTCGTCCGGAGCGTTGAGTTGTGGACGAAACAATCTGATGCTGCAGCAGAATCCGAGTCAAACTACAAGTCCAAAGGTGTTACATCACCTCCACTTGGGCCCATGAGCCTTGTACGACCTAGATTTAGTTTTAGGCTGCCTTGGGACGTCCTCCCACCTCCTTGGCCGCCACCCCTTGCTCCTATATAAGTAGATCCATCTAGTAGCTTTTCCTTGGGATTTGTTTAGTTAAAAGTTAGCCATTGCAACTTCGTGTACTTCGTTTGTGTCCAACGACCAGACCAAGACCGCTTACGGATCCCCACCATTATCAATACCTCATATATATTTGCAATATTCATATTGCTTTATCATATTCTTGCTCGTTCTTCGATTGCTTGCAGGAATAGACCTTCGTGGTCAGGCTGACCGTGCTTCCGGCATCGTCAGTAACCTCAGGAGATTGGTTTAGCGATTGCTAAGGCGCAACGTCGTGCATGTTTGTAGTCGGATCGTCAAAGTCGTCTCCACCAAATCGATAGTTATCATCTCATCGAAAGATCGGGACCCTCGCCTCTATCAAGTGGTATCACCCAATTCGGAGTCCGTATGAAAAACTTGTGTGCATTTTGAGTCAGGTATGTCTGTGCAGTCCGAATCTGAATCCAGAACGTGAGAGACTTGGACTCTATCTTCTCTTGGCCCAAAAGTGACGTGAGAGAACTTTTTGGACAGCAAATAAACATCTCTTTCTTCCTTATCTTCATATGTGGATTGTACAAATGTCCCATACACCTGCAATTAGACAAAACACAAAAGTGTGTGAAGTATTTTTGTTCTGGATAACATAAATAGATTATTGAATAGTTTGCACTAGAAATCACCTGACAAATATGCATATATGCAATATTTTTGGTCATATCCAAGGTAGTCATGTCCTCATCAGCAGTGAAGCACCGGGAATTAAGTCAATCTGATGCTCAATCCCTCGAATAGGTGGTAATCCCGGTGGCACGTCTTGTGGAAAAACGTCAGCGAACTCCTGCAAAATGTTAGTGACAGCAGGAGGCAAAGAGGAAGGCACGTCCTCGAATGAAAATAATGCCTCTTTGCACACAAAAGCATAGCAAACAGATTTGCTGAAATCTAGCTCATCAATATCAGATTTGGTGGCAAATAAACATGCACTTTTCAATTTAATTTCAGAAGCAACACTAGATGGTTTATTATTAGGCTTCATTTGTTGCTCAAATTCTTTTGCCACAATCTGATTTTCACTCTTATTCTTCTCCTGTTGTGCTTTATGAGCTCTATTAATATCATCTTTCAAAATGGAATCAGGAGTCATAGGAAGCAAAGTAATATTTTTATCCTTATGAACAAGAGTATAGTGATTGTTTCTACCATGGTGTACAGAATTTTTATCAAATTGCCATGGTCTACCAAGTAATAAGGAACATGCTTGCATAGGTACCACATCACAATCAACATAATCAGCATATGTAGAGATACTAAAATGCACACGAACAGTACGTGTTACCTTAACCTTGCCGCTGTTGTTGAACCATTGGATGTAGTAAGGATGTGGATGTGGTCTTGTGGTGAGAGAAAGCTTCTCCACCATATCCATGCTAGCCAAGTTGTTGCAGCTCCCTCCGTCTATGATGACGCGCACAGAACGTTCCTTCACAACTCCCTTGGTATGGAACAAATTGTGCCTCTGATTTTGCTCAGCTTGTGTGACCTGCACACTCAAAACACGTTGAGCAACTAAACATTCATACCTGTCAGCGTCTTCAGGAGCCATGTATTGCGTCTCATGATCAGAATCATCTCCACTATGTTCTTCACGTGTAATAAGAGCCAAAGTCTCCTCATCATAGTCACTAGCAGACTCATATCCACCATCCGCGGTAGCAATCATCACACGCGGAGATTTGCATTCTCTCGCATAATGACCTCCTCCCTTACAACGACGACAAATAATATCACTTGTGTGCCCTGTTGATGCCATGGAAGAAGAAGAACGCTGTGCAGGCCCCGCAGGTGCGCTCTTGGCAGATAATGGTGGTTGTGCCTGTTTTCTTGTATCACGGCTGGAGGTGGCACCGGATGGAGGTGCTGGTGCAGTTGAAGTAGAAGATGCACGTGGTGTCCATGATGAAGGTCGGCCTGCAGAAAAGTTAGTTCGCCCCAATGCTTGTCGATCCTGCACTTCACGTTCAGCTTTACAAGCAAGATGGAATAAACGAGTGATATTAGTATACTCCTTATAGTCTAGAATGGTCTGAATCTCTCTATTTAATCCACCCAGAAAACGTGCAAGCATAGCTTCATTCTCCTCAACAATACCACATCTAATCATGCCAGTTTGTAATTCCTGATAATATTCTTCTACAGAATTTTTTCTTTGTCTTAAACGCTGCAATTTTTGAAGCAATTCACGTTGATAATATGGTGGAACCCAACGCGTACGCATAGCAGTTTTCAAAGCAGCCCAAGTAGTTGGAATAGGATACAATCTACAATGTTCAGACCACCATACACATGCAAAACTAGTGAAAGCACAAACAGCAGCAGCAACTCGTCTCTCCTCAGGATATTGTAAACATGTAAATCGTTGTTCAGTTTCTAACTCCCAAGTAAGATATATATCAGGAACATATCTACCCTCAAATGGTGGAATATTCAATTTCAGTTTAGGAATATGGACATCATCTCGTACCTGAGGTGGTGGTGCAGGCCTACCATGACGAATATATACCTGAGGTCGACCTGCTGGTGGTGGTGCTGGTGGCTGCTCGTAGATCTGATTTTGATCAACCTCATCCTCATAATCACCCGCATACTCATCATCCTCCTGGGTACCAGCAGGAGCAGTAGCAGGAGCCAAAGAAGCACCAACAGCAGTAGCAGCGGCACCAGAAGTTTGTCCTGTCTCAATAGGAACACGCTGTGCTCGTCCGTACTGATTCGGAAGGGGGCGTAGTTGTTGTTGTTGCCGAGGTGCGACAGGTGCAGCCGGTGGTGGAAGACGCGCAAGCAGTTCATTAAATCTGTTATCGAGCTTTGTTTCGAACATCTTCTCAAGGCCAGTGATCTTCTCCATGGCCTCTTCAAAATTGTTCAGCACATCTTGTACCTGTTCAGTCATCATTTGCTGAAACTTATCATGAAGCTCCTTGTTCGATAAGTTCTCCCAGTCAATCTCGTCGGCTTGTGATCCTGGCATGGTTAGCAGCAATAGAAACACACAAGAATATGATCCTACAGACTACTAAGAAGTGGTGGTGGTGTATCACAAATCCGTCAAGCAAATCTCAAATTCTTACCAGTTCTTACCCAGCAGCAGGCGGTGATCGGCAACCGTTGTAGTCAAAAACTCTCAAAGCGTGGATAGAGCGATTACCAGGGAGAGTCGAACACACGACGTAGATGTATGTGGAGCTGGGAAGGCTTATAGTATGGTAGCAAAAAGGGTCAGCAATAATCAATTCAGAGATGCAAAGTTGAATAAACGCTCAACGACGGTACTGTGCTGGTCCTAGGCTAGACTGTGCTAGAGACGCGAGCCTAGAACACCAACAAAATCACGGCGCGGCACGTAAACAAGGGAAAAGCACACTCTGAATTTTTTTTTTCGCTCTTTTTTTTTGTTGCGCTCTTTTTTTTTTGCGCTGTTTTTTTTTTTGCGAAAAATCACTATAATGGCGAGTGTCTCAAAACTCTTCTTAGCTCAAACTGACAGGATGGGCACGAAATTTTTTCGACCAATTTTTTTTTTGACTGCCCGGACCCAAAAACTGGAAACGGGTCAAAAAAAACTTCCTATAATGGCACCTGTCTCAAAACACTCAGAAACACCTAAAAATAGGATAGCCAGAAATTTTTTCGAAAAATGCGTTTTCGAAAAATTTTGGGCCTAAACGGAGCGTGGCTACCCGACTCTTTTTTTTTCTGAAACCTACTCCGGCAAGGAAACACGAATCGGAATCTAGATGGATCTCGAAAACAACCCTAATAAGCAAGGAACTCGGATTGGTGGTGGATATATGGTGGTGGTATATGGCAGCGGTGGTGGTAGCGGTGGTAGTATATGGATATGGATCGGTGGTGGTATATGGACACGGATTGGTGGTAGTATATGGATACGGATTCGGAGCGGTGGTGGTAGATGGCAGGGGCGATGATGATGGTGCGGCGGCGACGTGACAACTTATGACCAGAACTCGAAACTCTAAAAGACTAGACTCTAAGACCAGCAACTAGACACGACGATGCAACCGCAAATTCAACAAAGCAAAACCCTAAAAAGATTATGCAAAGGCTCAGATTGGTTCGGATATGATGAACTAACCCTAATTTTTTTGTGGCTTTTTCGTGGACTGTAGGTATGAAGAACAGACTCGATCTAAACTACGAAAAACTGTAAAATCTCACCGAGCAACCTGGAAATCTGATACCACTTGATAGAGGCAAAGGTGTCCCGTCTTTCGATGAGAAGGTGGATTTCGCTTTGGTGGAAGTCGACTTTGACGATCCGACTACGAACGTGCGAGGACGTCGCGCCTTAGCAATCGCTAAACCAACTCCGAGAGGTTATTGACCACGCCGGGGCACGATCAACCTGACCACGAGGGTCTGTTTCCTGCGAGCAAACGAAGAACAAGCAAGAAACTAAGATTGCAATCTGGATATTGCGAATATAAGATGAAAGCTTTATTGATCAAGGTGGGGTTCTGTGACGCCTTTGTCTGGTCGTTGAACACAAACGAAGTACGCGAAGTTGCAGCTATGGTGAACTTTTAATCTAAACAAAACCCAAAGTCTAAACGATGCCCTAAGGGCTGTATATATGGAGGAAGAGGGGGGAATTTCGTGGCCCTTGGTGGAGGGGTCCGAAATCAACCCTATCTCTTGTTTCCCCACACATACGGACTCTAAAAATAGCCTATACTTATGTATTTCGAAATTACATGGGCCTGGCCCAATAATAAGGTGACGCAGCACCTAAAATAGCCTCGGGACGAAATTTATGAAGTGGCATCTTGTATATTTCGTCCAAGGCTTCAAGCACCCATTATGGTGGCTTCAAAGTCCTGAAATCATCACTTGTAACTCCGTTCTTGTTCCCCTTGCGCATGCCATCATCTCCATGCTTGTTCTTGCTCCAATGTTCATCCTTCTCCAAGCTGGTAATTTAGTTGGCGTGCACGAGCTCTAGTAATTGGTCCAGTATGTATAGCAGCAGGGGCTGTGGGTGTAACAATTGTATTGATGTCCTCATCATTATGACAATGAACGGTGGGTAGCACGTGGTGGAAACTGATGGATGGATGGTGGACAGCGGAAGGGATAACGATGCAGCGGTGGCGTGACAAATGTGAACAGAACTCGAAACTCTAAACGACCTAGACACTAAGACCAGCAACTCGACACGACGATGCAACCGATAATTCAACTATGCAAGCAATGAAAAGAAAATTGCAAAGGCTCAGACTGGCTTGGACCAAGGATGAATAGATCTAACTCTTTTTGTGGCTTTTTCTTGGACAATAGGTAAGAAAATAAATCTAATCTAGGAAAACTGGAAATTCTCATCGAGCAACCTGAAAACTGATACCACTTGATAGAGGCGGGGTGTCCCGATCTTTCGATGAGATGGTAACTATCGATTTGGTGGAGACGACTTTGACGATCCGACTACAAACGTGCACGACGTTGCGCCTTAGCAATCGCTAAACCAATCTCCAGAGGTTATTGACCACGCCGGTGCACGATCAACCTGACCACGAAGGTTGATAGAGGCAAAGGTGTCCCGTCTTTCGATGAGATGGTGGATTTCGCTTTGGTGGAAGTCGACTTTGACGATCCGACTACGAACGTGCGAGGACGTCGCGCCTTAGCAATCGCTAAACCAACTCCGAGAGGTTATTGACCACGCCGGAGCACAATCAACCTGACCACGAAGGTCTGTTTCCTGCGAGCAAACGAAGAACAAGCAAGAAACTAAGATTGCAATCTGGATATTGCGAATATAAGATGAAAGCTTTATTGATCAAGGTGGGGTTCTGTGACGCCTTGGTCTGGTCGTTGAACACAAACGAAGTACGCGAAGTTGCAGCTATGGCGAACTTTTAATCTAAACAAAACCCAAAGTCTAAACGATGCCCTAAGGGCTGTATATATGGAGGAAGAGGGGGGGGGGAATTTCGTGGCCCTTGGTGGAGGGGTCCGAAATCAACCCTATCTCTTGTTTCCCCACACATACGGACTCTAAAAATAGCCTATACTTATGTATTTCGAAATTACATGGGCCTGGCCCAATAATAAGGTGACGCAGCACCTAAAATAGCCTCGGGACGAAATTTATGAAGTGGCATCTTGTATATTTCGTCCAAGGCTTCATGCACCCATTATGGTGGCTTCAAAGTCCTGAAATCATCACTTGTAACTCCGTTATTGTTCCCCTTGCGCATGCCATCATCTCCATGCTTGTTCTTGCTCCAATGTTCATCCTTCTCCAAGCTAGGCCCTTCATTTGTAAGCAAAACAAATGTATCCAATTTAGGCAGCATCATATTCTCATGAACATTAGAATCATTACCAAGAAACGAAAGTACCTGGTAATTTAGTTGGCGTGCACGAGCTCTAGTAATTGGTCCAGTATGTATAGCAGCAGGGGCTGTGGGTGTAACAATTGTATTGATGTCCTCATCAGAAACACAAATCCATCGTTAACGACAAACTTGTTCCACATTCTTCCCTCTTTACAATTCTGCATTACATCTTTAAAATCAGCATCATGCACATATTGATCTTTGATGGTCTCCAAACCAAATATTTTGAAGTCAAGTTGTGAAAGCATAGTATAGCGACGAGACAATGCATCAGCAATAACATTTTCTTTTCCCTTCTTGTGTTTAATCACATAAGGGAAAGTCTCAATGAATTCAACCCATTTAGCATGTCTACGATTCAGTTTAGCTTGACTTTTAATATGTTTCAAAGATTCATGATCAGAATGTATAACAAATTCTTTGGGCCATAAATAATGTTGCCATGTTTCTAAAGTCCGAACAAGAGCATATAATTCTTTATCATAAGTAGAATAATTCAGACTAGGCCCACTCAATTTTTCAGAAAAGTATGCAACAGGTTTGCCATCTTGTAATAACACACCTCCTAATCCAATTCCGCTAGCATCACATTCAAGCTCAAAAGTCTTATTAAAATCAGGAAGTTGGAGTAAAGGAGCATGTGTCAACTTATCTTTCAATACCGTGAAGGCTTCTTCCTGTGCGGTACCCCAAAGAAAAGGCACATCTTTCTTTGTAAGCTCATTGAGAGGTGCAGCAATGGTGCTGAAATCTCTCACAAAACGCCTATAGAATCCAGCGAGGCCAAGAAAACTCCTCACTTGTGTGACCGTTTTGGGCTGCGGCCAACTCTCAATAGCTTCAATCTTGGCTTTATCAACTTCAATTCCCTGTGGAGTAACAACATAGCCAAGAAAAGATACTCGGTCGGTGCAAAAGGTGCACTTCCCAAGGTTACCAAACAAACATGCATCACGTAGAGCAATAAAAACAGCACGTAAATGTTCCAAATGTTCCTCCAAAGAACTGCTATAAATCAATATGTCATCAAAGTAAACTACCACAAATCGTCCAATGAAAGCACGTAAAACTTCGTTCATTAATCTCATGAAAGTACTAGGTGCATTAGTTAACCCAAAAGGCATGACTAACCACTCATATAATCCAAACTTAGTTTTAAATGCTGTTTTCCATTCATCTCCCAATTTCATACGAATTTGATGGTAGCCACTATGCAAATCAACTTTGGAGAATATTGTAGAGTCACTCAATTCATCAAGCATATCATCTAGCCTAGGAATAGGATGACGATAACGAATAGTAATATTATTAATGCCTCTACAATCAACACACATACGTGATGTACCATCCTTTTTCGGCACTAGAATAATAGGAACAGCTCAAGGACTAAGGGATTCGCGTATATAACCTTTGTCGAGAAGCTCTTGTACTTGACGCATAATCTCCTTCGTCTCCTCTGGATTGGTACGGTATGGTGCACGGTTTGGCAGTGAAGCACCGGGAATTAAGTCAATCTGATGCTCAATCCCTCGAATAGGCGGTAATCCCGGTGGCACGTCTTGTGGAAAAACGTCAGCGAACTCCTGCAAAATGTTAGTGACAGCAGGAGGCAAAGAGGAAGGCACGTCCTCGAATGAAAATAATGCCTCTTTGCACACAAAAGCATAGCAAACAGATTTGCTGAAATGTAGCTCATCAATATAAGATTTGGTGGCAAATAAACATGCACTTTTCAATTTAATTTCAGAAGCAACACTAGATGGTTTATTATTAGGCTTCATTTGTTGCTCAAATTCTTTTGCCACAATCTGATTTTCACTCTTATTCTTCTCCTGTTGTGCTTTATTAGCTCTATTAATATCATCTTTCAAAATGGAATCAGGAGTCATAGGAAGCAAAGTAATATTTTTATCCTTATGAACAAGAGTATAGTGATTGTTTCTACCATGGTGTACATAATTTTTATCAAATTGCCATGGTCTACCAAGTAATAAGGAACATGCTTGCATAGGTACCACATCACAATCAACATAATCAGCATATGTAGAGATACTAAAATGCACACGAACAGTACGTGTTACCTTAACCTTGCCGCTGTTGTTGAACCATTGGATGTAGTAAGGATGTGGATGTGGTCTTGTGGTGAGAGAAAGCTTCTCCACCATATCCATGCTAGCCAAGTTGTTGCAGCTCCCTCCGTCTATGATGACGCGCACAGAACGTTCCTTCACAACTCCCTTGGTATGGAACAAATTGTGCCTCTGATTTTGCTCAGCTTGTGTGACCTGCACACTCAAAACACGTTGAGCAACTAAACATTCATACCTGTCAGCGTCTTCAGGAGCCATGTATTGCGTCTCATGATCAGAATCATCTCCACTATGTTCTTCACGTGTAATAAGAGCCAAAGTCTCCTCATCATAGTCACTAGCAGACTCATATCCACCATCCGCGGTAGCAATCATCACACGCGGAGATTTGCATTCTCTCGCATAATGACCTCCTCCCTTACAACGACGACAAATAATATCACTTGTGTGCCCTGTTGATGCCATGGAAGAAGAAGAACGCTGTGCAGGCCCCGCAGGTGCGCTCTTGGCAGATAATGGTGGTTGTGCCTGTTTTCTTGTATCACGGCTGGAGGTGGCACCGGATGGAGGTGCTGGTGCAGTTGAAGTAGAAGATGCACGTGGTGTCCATGATGAAGGTCGGCCTGCAGAAAAGTTAGTTCGCCCCAATGCTTGTCGATCCTGCACTTCACGTTCAGCTTTACAAGCAAGATGGAATAAACGAGTGATATTAGTATACTCCTTATAGTCTAGAATAGTCTGAATCTCTCTATTTAATCCACCCAGAAAACGTGCAAGCATAGCTTCATTCTCCTCAACAATACCACATCTAATCATGCCAGTTTGTAATTCCTGATAATATTCTTCTACAGAATTTTTCCCTTGTCTTAAACGCTGCAATTTTTGAAGCAATTCACGTTGATAATATGGTGGAACCCAACGCGTACGCATAGCAGTTTTCAAAGCAGCCCAAGTAGTTGGAATAGGATATAATCTACAATGTTCAGACCACCATACACATGCAAAACTAGTGAAAGCACAAACAGCAGCAGCAACTCGTCTCTCCTCAGGATATTGTAAACATGTAAATCGTTGTTCAGTTTCTAACTCCCAAGTAAGATATATATCAGGAACATATCTACCCTCAAATGGTGGAATATTCAATTTCAGTTTAGGAATATGGACATCATCTCGTACCTGAGGTGGTGGTGCAGGCCTACCATTACGAATATATACCTGATAGAGGCAAAGGTGTCCCGTCTTTCGATGAGATGGTGGATTTCGCTTTGGTGGAAGTCGACTTTGACGATCCGACTACGAACGTGCGAGGACGTCGCGCCTTAGCAATCGCTAAACCAACTCCGAGAGGTTATTGACCACGCCGGAGCACGATCAACCTGACCACGAGGGTCTGTTTCCTGCGAGCAAACGAAGAACAAGCAAGAAACTAAGATTGCAATCTGGATATTGCGAATATAAGATGAAAGCTTTATTGATCAAGGTGGGGTTCTGTGACGCCTTTGTCTGGTCGTTGAACACAAACGAAGTACGCGAAGTTGCAGCTATGGCGAACTTTTAATCTAAACAAAACCCAAAGTCTAAACGATGCCCTAAGGGCTGTATATATGGAGGAAGAGGGGGGAATTTCGTGGCCATTGGTGGAGGGGTCCGAAATCAACCCTATCTCTTGTTTCCCCACACATACGGACTCTAAAAATAGCCTATACTTATGTATTTCGAAATTACATGGGCCTGGCCCAATAATAAGGTGACGCAGCACCTAAAATAGCCTCGGGACGAAATTTATGAAGTGGCATCTTGTATATTTCGTCCAAGGCTTCATGCACCCATTATGGTGGCTTCAAAGTCCTGAAATCATCACTTGTAACTCCGTTATTGTTCCCCTTGCGCATGCCATCATCTCCATGCTTGTTCTTGCTCCAATGTTCATCCTTCTCCAAGCTAGGCCCTTCATTTGTAAGCAAAACAAATGTATCCAATTTAGGCAGCATCATATTCTCATGAACATTAGAATCATTACCAAGAAACGAAAGTATCTGGTAATTTAGTTGGCGTGCACGAGCTCTAGTAATTGGTCCAGTATGTATAGCAGCAGGGGCTGTGGGTGTAACAATTGTATTGATGTCCTCATCAAAGGTCTATTCCTGCAAGCAATCGAAGAACGAGCAAGAATATGATAAAAGCAATCTGAATATTGCAAATATGTATGAAGTATTGATAAAGGTGGGGATCCGAAAGCGGTCTTGGTCTGGTCGTTGGACACAAACGAAGTACACGAAGTTGCGTTGGCTAACTTTTAACTAAACAAATCCCAAGGAAAAGCTACTAGATGGATCTACTTATATAGGAGCAAGGGGTGGCGGCCAAGGAGGTGGGAGGACGTCCCAAGGCAGCCTAAAACTAAATCTAGGTCGTACAAGGCCAATGGGCCCAAGTGGAGGTGATGTAACACCTTTGGACTTGTAGTTTGATTCGGATTCTGCTGCAGAATCAGATTGTTTCGTCCACAACTCAACGCTCCGGACGAATTTGAAGGTGATTCCAATTGGGTTGGAAAGTGCACGAAATCTAGTTTCCAACAAAAAAAGAATCACCCAATTCGGAGTCCGTATGAAAAACTTGTGTGCGTTTTGAGTCAGGTATGTCTGTGCAGTCCGAATCTGAATCCAGAACGTGAGAGACTTGGACTCTATCTTCTCTTGGGCCAAAAGTGACGTGAGAGAACTTTTTGGACAGCAAATAAACATCTCTTTCTTCCTTATCTTCATATGTGGATTGTACAAATGTCCCATACACCTGCAATTAGACAAAACACAAAAGTGTGTGAAGTATTTTTGTTCTGGATAACATAAATAGATTATTGAATAGTTTCCACTAGAAATCACCTGACAAATATGCATATATGCAATATTTTTGGTCATATCCAAGGTAGTCATGTCCTCATCACTGGTCTTAGAGTCTAGTCTTTTAGAGTTTCGAGTTCTGGTCATAAGTTGTCACGCCGACGCCGCACCATCATCATCGCCCCTGCTATCTACCACCACCGCTCTGAATCCGTATCCATATACCACCACCAATCCGTGTCCATATACCACCACCGATCCATATCCA
The DNA here is from genome assembly GCF_018294505.1 of Triticum aestivum. Taxonomy (NCBI): domain Eukaryota; kingdom Viridiplantae; phylum Streptophyta; class Magnoliopsida; order Poales; family Poaceae; genus Triticum; species Triticum aestivum. The sequence goes on from NW_025225502.1 coordinate 59,679, forward strand.
TATACTACCACCGCTACCACCACCGCTGCCATATACCATCACCATATATCCACCACCAATCCGAGTTCCTTGCATATTAGGTTTGTTTTCGAGATCCATCTAGATTCCAATTCGTGTTTCCTTGCCGGAGTAGGTTTCGGAAAAAAAAAGAGTCGGGTAGCCACGCTCCCTTTAGGGCCAAAATTTTTCGAAAACGCATTTTTCGAAAAAAATTCTAGCTATCCTATTTTTAGGTGTTTCTGAGTTTTTTGAGACAGGTGCCATTATAGGAAGTTTTTTTTGACCCGTTTCCAGTTTTTGGGTCCGGGCAGTCGAAAAAAAAATTGTCGAACAAAAATATTTCGTGCCCATCCTGTCAGTTTGACCTAGGAAGAGTTTTGAGACACTCGCCATTATAGTGCTTTTTCGCAAAAAAAAAGCAGCGCAAAAAAAAAGAGCGCAAAAAAAATAAAATAAAAAAAAGAAAGCGAAAAGAAAAATTTCAGATTGTGCTTTTCCCTTGTTTACGTGCCCGCGCCGTGATTTTGTTGGTGTTCTAGGCTCGCGTCTCTAGCACAGTCTAGCCTAGGACCAGCACAGTACCGTCGTTGAGCGTTTATTCAACTTTGCATCTCTGAATTGATTATTGCTGACCCTTTTTGCTACCATACTATAAGCCTTCCCAGCTCCACATACATCTACGTCGTGTGTTTGACTCTCCCTGGTAATCGCTCTATCCAAGCTTTGAGAGTTTTTTGACTACAACGGTTGCCGATCACCGCCTGCTGCTGGGTAAGAACTGGTAAGAATTTGAGATTTGCTTGACGGATTTGTGATACACCACCACCACTTCTTAGTAGTCTGTAGGATTATATTCTTGTGTGTTTCTATTGCTGCTAACCATGCCAGGATCACAAGCCGACGAGATTGACTGGGAGAACTTATCGAACAAGGAGCTTCATGATAAGTTTCAGCAAATGATGACTGAACAGGTACAAGATGTGCTGAAGAATTTTGAAGAGGCCATGGAGAAGATCACTGGCCTTGAGAAGACGTTCGAAACAAAGCTCGATAACAGATTTAATGAACTGCTTGCGCGTCTTCCACCACCGGCTGCACCTGTCGCACCTCTGCAACAACAACAACTACGCCCCCTTCCGAATCAGTATAGACGAGCACAGCGTGTTCCTATTGAGCCAGGACAAAATTCTGGTGCAGCTGCTACTGCTGTTGGTGCTTCTTTGGCTCCTGCTACTGCTGCTGCTGGTACCCAGGAGGATGATGAGTATGCGGGCGATTATGAGGATGAGGTTGATCAAAATCAGATCTACGAGCAGCCACCAGTGATGAGGACATGACTACCTTGGATATGACGATTTCTAGTGCAAACTATTCAATAATCTATTTATGTTATCCAGAACAAAAATACTTCACATACTTTTGTGTTTTGTCTAATTGCAGGTGTATGGGACATTTGTACAATTCACATATGAATATAAGGAAGAAAGAGATGTTTATTAGCTGTCCAAAAAGTTCTCTCACGTCACTTTTGGCCCAAGAGAAGATAGAGTCCAAGTCTCTCACGTTCTGGATTCAGATTCGGACTGCACAGACATACCTGACTCAAAACGCACATAAGTTTTTCATACGGACACCGAATTGGGTGATTCTTTTTTTGTTGGAAACTAGATTTCGTGCACTTTCCAACCCAATTGGAATCACCTTCAAATTCGTCCGGAGCGTTGAGTTGTGGACGAAACAATCTGATGCTGCAGCAGAATCCGAGTCAAACTACAAGTCCAAAGGTGTTACATCACCTCCACTTGGGCCCATTGGCCTTGTACGACCTAGATTTAGTTTTAGGCTGCCTTGGGACGTCCTCCCACCTCCTTGGCCGCCACCCCTTGCTCCTATATAAGTAGATCCATTTAGTAGCTTTTCCTTGGGATTTGTTTAGTTAAAAGTTAGCCACTGCAACTTCGTGTACTTCGTTTGTGTCCAACGACCAGACCAAGACCGCTTCCGGATCCCCACTATTATCAATACCTCATATATATTTGCAATATTCAGATTGCTTTATCATATTTTTGCTCGTTCTTCGATTGCTTGCAGGAATAGACCTTCGTGGTCAGGCTGACCGTGCTTCCGGCATCGTCAGTAACCTCAGGAGATTGGTTTAGCGATTCCTAAGGCGCAACGTCGTGCACGTTTGTAGTCGGATCGTCAAAGTCGTCTCCACCAAATCGATAGTTATCATCTCATCGAAAGATCGGGACACCCTCGCCATTAGGTGAGAATTTCCAGTTTTCCTAGATTAGATTTATTTTCTTACCTATTGTCCAAGAAAAAGCCACACAAAAAAAAGTTAGATCTGTTCATCCTTTATCCAAGCCAGTCTGAGCCTTTGCAATTTTCTATTCATTACTTGCATAGTTGAATTATCGGTTGCATCGTCGTGTCAGTTGCTGGTCTTAGCATCTAGTTCCTTTAGAGTTTCGAGTTCTGTTCACATTAGTCACGCCGCCGCAGCATCATTATTCCTTCCGCTGTCCACCATCCCATCTATTAATTTCCACCACGTGCTACGCACTGTTCATTGTCATAATCATAGTTGAGGTCATTCACATCTTCGCCTGATCCAATCTGCATCTTATCTAGTTTGTCTTGGAAAGAAAAAAAAAGATAGAAAAAAAAGAGAAAAAAAGGAAAGAAAAAAAAGAAAAAAAAGAGAGAAGAAAAAAAAATTGGATCTATCTAGAATCAATCTCGTACCTGAATTTGGATTGGAATCTGTTTTGTGCACTGTTCAGTAAAACAGGTGTATCTTCCTCATACGAAGTCCGTTTTGGCTCCGTGAGTACTCAAATTGAAGATAGCGACGAGCTGCATCTAAATAGTTGCAGAAGCTAGTTCAATATTTGACACCTCAAAATCGGCTTCTCATATCAACTCCAATTTTTCAGGCCAGTTTTAGAATTCTTTGACTCCTCATATCAACTCGGAATTGAGTGATTATTTTTGCATTGGAAAGCTTGAGTTAGTAGCATTCTTTGAAAGAATTTATCAAAAAATTGTCTCAAACTTTTCAAGAGGAAAGTTGGAGAGAGAGTTGTTGTATATCCTGCTTGGCAGTTGTTTTTCATCATTATCTTCACTGCCGTTGTGATCTTCACTTATATCTTGCTGTCAAGAGCTACTTAGTATCCTTCATTGATGCTAGTTGTGCTACACCATGACCTTATTAGTGTTCTAGGCTCGCGTCTCTAGTCCGGTCTAGCCTAGGACCAGCACAGTACCGTCGTTGAGCGTTTATTCAACATTGCATCTTTGAATTGATTATTGCTAATCTTTTGCTACCATATATAGCCAACCCAGCTCCACATATTTCTACACCGTGTATACGTACGCTCCCCTGGCAATCGCTTTACTCAATATTCGGAGTTACTTGACACCGCTGGTTGCCGATCACCGCCTGCTGCATGGTAAGAACTTGTAAGACATTGATATTTGCTTTACTGTGAGCGTTTTACCACCACATCCTAGTAGTTATAGGAACATTATTTTTGGGTTTTGTTTCTTGTTCTACTAATCATGACAGGATCCAGAGTCAATTCATGGGCTTTGTCGATCGCGGGAGACGTGCCACCACTTTTGCAAATACCACAACCGTCACGAGAGGTGCACAAACATCCAAATGCACATGATCAGGTTAATGTATCTATACCACCATTTAATGGCCGTTTTAAACCTGCTTTATATATTGAATGGGAGTTCGACATAAAAAATATATTTGCTTCCCATAATTTCGATGAACATAAAAAGGTTAAGGTTGCGGTTGGTTCTTTCACTGGTTATGCTTTGGTTTGGTGGAGTGAATATTGTCGGTTACACCCTGATTATATACCTACTACTTGGGATGATTTGAAACTTGCCATGCGACATACTTTCGTCCCTGCTTATTATACTCGTGACATGATTAAGAAGTTGCAACACTTAAAACAAGGTAGTGAAACTGTAACAAAATATTATGATGATTTACAAACTACCTTGTTGCATTCCTCTTTAGAAGAAAGTGAAGATGATTTTATGGATAAATTTTGGGGAGGATTAAACCGTGATATTCAAGAGATACTAATTCGTGAAGAGTGTTATCCTATGGACCATTTGTTTCATCTTGCTTGCAAAGATGAACAGGAAATAAAACGACGTGTTGGCCACGAGGAGAACAAGCGCACGGTGCACATTCCAAGAGTTGATATGATTGTTCCTTCAACTACTAGGCATACTATGACAACCACATCCGTTGTTGTAAGGACTACATCACCTCCACCATGTGACACATCGCCCCCGAGAGTGGCTACATCATCTGAGTTGATCATAAGAGGTAATGACAAAGGTACTGATCTTCCATCTCTACATGAGAATGATGAATGCCTTGTCAATTTGAATGCACCATCTGATGAACAACACACTACTTTGATCACACCACCTATTTTAGAGGACTACGTTGATAATTTGACTTTGCCATGTGATCAAACAACTGAAATACCAACAATTTTGAGTGCACCCATTGAATTAACTATTGATGCAAAAGAACCAATGTTTAATCATTTTGATATGACCTCTAATCTTGGTGATGATTCTGTGTTAAATGACTTATTGCATGTTTGCTTATTTAAGCACGTTGTAGCATGTAAATTTGATGCAAGTAAGGTTTATTCACCAATATTGGGATGGTTTAATGATGAACATTGTCAATCTTTTGAAATGAATAAGAGCTTCACTTATATGTGCAAACTGAGTTGCAATATTTTCATGCCTTCTACTTCTTGTGCTAATTTTTTGGCTTTAGATTTTATGAACTATGCAAGTTACTCATCTATTCATGTGTCATATATGCAAAAATCAAGGGAAGTAAAAAATGGATGACATATACATATATAACATGTACACCTTGTCTCTTTTGTTAGCCACATTTCAGATTAAGCAACGCCGAGGACGGCTTTATTTTCAAGAAGGGGAGGATGATGAGGACATGACTACCTTGGATATGACAAAAAATATTGCATATATGCATATTTGTCAGGTGATTTCTAGTGCAAACTATTCAATAATCTATTTATGTTATCCAGAACAAAAATACTTCACACACTTTTGTGTTTTGTCTAATTACAGGTGTATGGGACATTTGTACAATCCACATATGAAGATAAGGAAGAAAGAGATGTTTATTTGCTGTCCAAAAAGTTCTCTCACGTCACTTTTGGCCCAAGAGAAGATAGAGTCCAAGTCTCTCACGTTCTGGATTCAGATTCGGACTGCACAGACATACCTGACTCAAAACGCACACAAGTTTTTCATACGGACTCCGAATTGGGTGATTCTTTTTTTGTTGGAAACTAGATTTCGTGCACTTTCCAACCCAATTGGAATCACCTTCAAATTCGTCCGGAGCGTTGTGTTGTGGACGAAACAATCTGATGCTGCAGCAGAATCCGAGTCAAACTACAAGTCCAAAGGTGTTACATCACCTCCACTTGGGCCCATTGGCCTTGTACGACCTAGATTTAGTTTTAGGCTGCCTTGGGACGTCCTCCCACCTCCTTGGCCGCCACCCCTTGCTCCTATATAAGTAGATCCATCTAGTAGCTTTTCCTTGGGATTTGTTTAGTTAAAAGTTAGCCATTGCAACTTCGTGTACTTCGTTTGTGTCCAACGACAAGACCAAGACCGCTTCCGGATCCCCACTATTATCAATACCTCATATATATTTGCAATATTCAGATTGCTTTATCATATTTTTGCTCGTTCTTCGATTGCTTGCAGGAATAGACTTTCGTGGTCAGGCTGACCGTGCTTCCGGCATCGTCAGTAACCTCAGGAGATTGGTTTAGCGATTCCTAAGGCGCAACGTCGTGCACGTTTGTAGTCGGATCGTCAAAGTCGTCTCCACCAAATCGATAGTTATCATCTCATCGAAAGATCGGGACACCCTCGCCATTATTAACCAGCGCCACCACCAGCAGGTCGACCTCAGGTATATATTCGTAATGGTAGGCCTGCACCACCACCTCAGGTACGAGATGATGTCCATATTCCTAAACTGAAATTGAATATTCCATCATTTGAGGGTAGATATGTTCCTGATATATATCTTACTTGGGAGTTAGAAACTGAACAACGATTTACATGTTTACAATATCCTGAGGAGAGACGAGTTGCTGCTGCTGTTTGTGCTTTCACTAGTTTTGCATGTGTATGGTGGTCTGAACATTGTAGATTATATCCTATTCCAACTACTTGGGCTGCTTTGAAAACTGCTATGCGTACGCGTTGGGTTCCACCATATTATCAACGTGAATTGCTTCAAAAATTGCAGCGTTTAAGACAAGGGGAAAATTCTGTAGAAGAATATTATCAGGAATTACAAACTGGCATGATTAGATGTGGTATTGTTGAGGAGAATGAACCTATGCTTGCACGTTTTCTGGGTGGATTAAATAGAGAGATTCAGACCATTCTAGACTATAAGGAGTATACTAATATCACTCGTTTATTCTATCTTGCTTGTAAAGCTGAACGTGAAATGCAGGATCGACAAGCATTGGGGCGAACTAACTTTTCTGCAGGCCGACCTTCATCATGGACACCACGTGCATCTTCTACTTCAACTGCACCAGCACCTCCATCCGGTGCCACCTCCAGCCGTGATACAAGAAAACAGGCACAACCACCATTATCTGCCAAGAGCGCACCTGCGGGGCCTGCACAACGTTCTTCTTCTTCCATGGCATCAACAGGGCACACAAGTGATATTATTTGTCGTCGTTGTAAGGGAGGAGGTCATTATGCGAGGGAATGCAAATCTCCGCGTGTGATGATTGCTACCGCGGATGGTGGATATGAGTCCGCTAGTGACTATGATGAGGAAACATTGGCTCTTATTACACGTGAAGAACATGGTGGAGAAGATTCTGATCATGAGACGCAATACATGGCTCCTGAAGACGCTGACAGGTATGAATGTTTAGTTGCTCAACGTGTTTTGAGTGTGCAGGTCACACAAGCTGAGCAAAATCAGAGGCACAATTTGTTCCATACCAAGGGAGTTGTGAAGGAACGTTCTGTGCGCGTCATAATAGACGGAGGGAGCTGCAACAACTTGGCTAGCATGGAGATGGTGGAAAAGCTTTCTCTCACCACAAGACCACATCCACATCCTTACTACATCCAATGGTTCAACAACAGCGGCAAGGTTAAGGTAACACGTACTGTTCGTGTGCATTTTAGTATCTCTACATATGCTGATTATGTTGATTGTGATGTGGTACCTATGCAAGCATGTTCCTTATTACTTGGTAGACCATGGCAATTTGATAAAAACTCTGTACACCATGGTAGAAACAATCACTATACTCTTGTTCATAAGGATAAAAATATTACTTTGCTTCCTATGACTCCTGATTCCATTTTGAAAGATGATATTAATAGAGCTAATAAAGCAAAACAGGAGAACAATATGAGTGAAAATCAGATTGTGGCAAAAGAATTTGAGCAACAAATGAAGCCTAATAATAAACCATCTAGTGTTGCTTCTGAAATTAAATTGAAAAGTGCATGTTTATTTGCCACCAAATCTGATATTGATGAGCTAGATTTCAGCAAATCTGTTTGCTATGCTTTTGTGTGCAAAGAGGCATTATTTTCATTCGAGGACGTGCCTTCCTCTTTTGCCTCCTGCTGTCACTAACATTTTGCAGGAGTTCGTTGACGTCTTTCCACAAGACGTGCCACCGGGGTTACCGCCTATTCGAGGGATTGAGCATCAGATTGACTTAATTCCCGGTGCTTCACTGCCAAACCGTGCACCATACCGTACCAATCCAGAGGAGACGAAGGAGATTATGCGTCAAGTACAAGAGCTTTTCGACAAAGGTTATATACGCGAATCCCTTAGTCCTTGTGCTGTTCCTATTATTCTAGTGCCGAAAAAGGATGGTACATCACGTATGTGTGTTGATTGTAGAGGCATTAATAATATTACTATTCGTTATCGTCATCCTATTCCTAGGCTCAATGATATGCTTGATGAATTGAGTGGCTCTACAACATTCTCCAAAGTTGATTTGCATAGTGGATACCATCAAATTCGTATGAAGTTGGGGGATGAATGGAAAACAGCATTTAAAACTAAGTTTGGATTATATGAGTGGTTAGTCATGCCTTTTGGGTTAACTAATGCGCCTAGTACTTTCATGAGACTAATGAACGAAGTTTTACGTGCTTTCATTGGACGATTTGTGGTAGTCTATTTTGATGATATACTGATTTATAGCAGATCTTTGGAAGAACATTTGGAACATTTACGTGCTGTTTTTATTGCTCTACGTGATGCACGTTTGTTTGGTAACCTTGGGAAGTGCACCTTTTGCACCGACCGAGTATCTTTTCTTGGCTATGTTGTTACTCCACAGGGAATTGAAGTTGACAAAGCCAAGATTGAAGCTATTGAGAGTTGGCCGCAGCCCAAAATGGTCACACAAGTGAGGAGTTTTCTTGGCCTCGCTGGATTTTATAGGCGTTTTGTGAGAGATTTCAGCACCATTGCTGCACCTCTCAACGAGCTTACAAAGAAGGATGTGCCTTTTGTTTGGGGTACCGCACAGGAAGAAGCCTTCACGGTATTGAAAGATAAGTTGACACATGCTCCTTTACTCCAACTTCCTGATTTTAATAAGACTTTTGAGCTTGAATGTGATGCTAGTGGAATTGGATTAGGAGGTGTGTTATTACAAGATGGCAAACCTGTTGCATACTTTTCTGAAAAATTGAGTGGGCCTAGTCTGAATTATTCTACTTATGATAAAGAATTATATGCTCTTGTTCGGACTTTAGAAACATGGCAACATTATTTATGGCCCAAAGAATTTGTTATACATTCTGATCATGAATCTTTGAAACATATTAAAAGTCAAGCTAAACTGAATCATAGACATGCTAAATGGGTTGAATTCATTGAGACTTTCCCTTATGTCATTAAACACAAGAAGGGCAAAGAAAATGTTATTGCTGATGCATTGTCTCGTCGCTATACTATGCTTTCACAACTTGACTTCAAAATATTTGGTTTGGAGACCATCAAAGATCAATATGTGCATGATGCTGATTTTAAAGATGTAATGCAGAATTGTAAAGAAGGAAGAATGTGGAACAAGTTTGTCGTTAACGATGGATTTGTGTTTCGTGCTAACAAGCTATGCATTCCAGCTAGCTCCGTTCGTCTTTTGTTGTTGCAGGAGGCGCATGGAGGAGGATTAATGGGACACTTTGGCGTGAAGAAGACGGAGGACGTACTTGCTACACATTTCTTTTGGCCAAAGATGAGACGGGATGTTGAGCGTTTTATTGCTCGATGCACTACATGTCAAAAAGCTAAGTCACGACTCAATCCTCATGGTTTATATATGCCTTTGCCTGTACCTAGTGTTCCTTGGGAGGATATATCTATGGACTTTGTTTTAGGTTTACCTCGAACAAAGAAGGGGAGGGATAGCATATTTGTTGTCGTGGATAGATTCTCGAAAATGGCACACTTTATACCTTGTCATAAAAGCGATGATGCTGTTAATGTTGCTGATTTGTTCTTTCGTGAAATTATTCGCTTGCATGGTGTGCCAAATACTATTGTTTCAGATCGTGATACTAAATTTCTTAGCCACTTTTGGAGATGTTTATGGGCTATGATAGAGGCAGAGGTGTCCCGTCTTTCGATGAGATGATGGATTTCGCTTTGGTGGAAGTCGACTTTGACGATCCGACTACGAACGTGCGAGGACGTCCCGCCTTAGCAATCGCTAAACCAACTCCGAGAGGTTATTGACCACGCCGGAGCACGATCAACCTGACCACGAGGGTCTGTTTCCTGCGAGCAAACGAAGAACAAGCAAGAAACTGAGATTGCAATCTGGATATTGCGAATATAAGATGAAAGCTTTATTGATCAAGGTGGGGTTCTGTGACGCCTTTGTCTGGTCGTTGAACACAAACGAAGTACGCGAAGTTGCAGCTATGGCGAACTTTTAATCTAAACAAAACCCAAAGTCTAAACGATGCCCTAAGGGCTGTATATATGGAGGAAGAGGGGGGAATTTCGTGGCCCTTGGTGGAGGGGTCCGAAATCAACCCTATCTCTTGTTTCCCCACACATACGGACTCTAAAAATAGCCTTTACTTATGTAGTTCGAAATTACATGGGCCTGGCCCAATAATAAGGTGACGCAGCACCTAAAATAGCCTCGGGACGAAATTTATGAAGTGGCATCTTGTATATTTCGTCCAAGGCTTCATGCACCCATTATGGTGGCTTCAAAGTCCTGAAATCATCACTTGTAACTCCGTTCTTGTTCCCCTTGCGCATGCCATCATCTCCATGCTTGTTCTTGCTCCAATGTTCATCCTTCTCCAAGCTAGGCCCTTCATTTGTAAGCAAAACAAATGTATCCAATTTAGGCAGCATCATATTCTCATGAACATTAGAATCATTACCAAGAAACGAAAGTACCTGGTAATTTAGTTGGCGTGCACGAGCTCTAGTAATTGGTCCAGTATGTATAGCAGCAGGGGCTGTGGGTGTAACAATTGTATTGATGTCCTCATCATTAGTCCTTGTGCTGTTCCTATTATTCTAGTGCCGAAAAAGGATGGTACATCACGTATGTGTGTTGATTGTAGAGGCATTAATAATATTACTATTCGTTATCGTCATCCTATTCCTAGGCTAGATGATATGCTTGATGAATTGAGTGGCTCTACAATATTCTCCAAAGTTGATTTGCGTAGTGGCTACCATCAAATTCGTATGAAATTGGGAGATGAATGGAAAACAACATTTAAAACTAAGTTTGGATTATATGAGTGGTTAGTCATGCCTTTTGGATTAACTAATGCACCTAGTACTTTCATGAGATTAATGAACGAAGTTTTACGTGCTTTCATTGGACGATTTGTGGTAGTTTACTTTGATGACATATTGATTTATAGCAGATCTTTGGAGGAACATTTGGAACATTTACGTGCTGTTTTTATTGCTCTACGTGATGCACGTTTGTTTGGTAACCTTGGGAAGTGCACCTTTTGCACCGACCGAGTATCTTTTCTTGGCTATGTTGTTACTCCACAGGGAATTGAAGTTGATAAAGCCAAGATTGAAGCTATTGAGAGTTGGCCGCAGCCCAAAACGGTCACACAAGTGAGGAGTTTTCTTGGCCTCGCTGGATTCTATAGGCGTTTTGTGAGAGATTTCAGCACCATTGCTGCACCTCTCAATGAGCTTACAAAGAAAGATGTGCCTTTTCTTTGGGGTACCGCACAGGAAGAAGTCTTCACGGTATTGAAAGATAAGTTGACACATGCTCCTTTACTCCAACTTCCTGATTTTAATAAGACTTTTGAGCTTGAATGTGATGCTAGTGGAATTGGATTAGGAGGTGTGTTATTACAAGATGGCAAACCTGTTGCTTACTTTTCTGAAAAATTGAGTGGGCCTAGTCTGAATTATTCTACTTATGATAAAGAATTATATGCTCTTGTTCGGACTTTAGAAACATGGCAACATTATTTATGGCCCAAAGAATTTGTTATACATTCTGATCATGAATCTTTGAAACATATTAAAAGTCAAGCTAAACTGAATCGTAGACATGCTAAATGGGTGGAATTCATTGAGACTTTCCCTTATGTCATTAAACACAAGAAGGGAAAAGAAAATGTTATTGCTGATGCATTGTCTCGTCGCTATACTATGCTTTCACAACTTGACTTCAAAATATTTGGTTTGGAGACCATCAAAGATCAATATGTGCATGATGTTGATTTTAAAGATGTAATGCAGAATTGTAAAGAAGGAAGAATGTGGAACAAGTTTGTTGTTAACGATGGATTTGTGTTTCGTGCTAACAAGCTATGCATTCCAGCTAGCTCCATTCGTCTTTTGTTGTTGCTGGAGGCGCATGGAGGAGGATTAATGGGACACTTTGGCGTGAAGAAGACGGAGGACGTACTTGCTACACATTTCTTTTGGCCAAAGATGAGACGGGATGTTGAGCGTTTTATTGCTCACTGCACTACATGTCAAAAAGCTAAGTCACGACTCAATCCTCATGGTTTATATATGCCTTTGCCTGTACCTAGTGTTCCTTGGGAGGATATATCTATGGACTTTGTTTTAGGTTTACCTCGAACAAAGAAGGGGAGGGATAGCATATTTGTTGTCGTGGATAGATTCTCAAAAATGGCACACTTTATACCATGTCATAAAAGCGATGATGCTGTTAATGTTGCTGATTTGTTCTTTCGTGAAATTATTCGCTTGCATGGTGTGCCAAATACTATTGTTTCAGATCGTGATACTAAATTTCTTAGCCACTTTTGGAGATGTTTATGGGCTAAGTTGGGGACTAAATTGCTTTTTAGTACTACTTGTCACCCCCAAACTGATGGACAAACTGAAGTAGTCAATAGAACGTTGTCTACTATGCTTAGGGCTGTTTTGAAGAATAATAAGAAAATGTGGGAGGAATGCTTGCCTCATATTGAATTTGCTTATAATCGTTCATTGCATTCTACTACTAAGATGTGCCCTTTTGAAGTTGTGTATGGTTTCCTACCTCGTGCACCTATTGATTTGTTGCCTCTTCCATCTTCGGAGAAGGTTATTTTGATGCTAAACAACGTGCTGAATTGATTTTAAAAATGCATGAGTTAACTAAGGAAAACATTGAGCGTATGAATGCTAAATATAAACTTGCTGGAGATAAGGGTAGAAAACATGTTGTGTTTGCACCTGGAGATCTTGTTTGGTTACATTTGCATAAGGATATATTTCCTGATTTGCGCAAATCAAAGCTAATGCCACGTGCTGATGGTCCCTTTAAGGTGTTAGAGAAAATAAATGATAATGCATATAAACTTGAGCTGCCTGCAGATTTTGGGGTTAGTCCCACTTTTAACATTGCAGATTTGAAGCCTTATTTGGGTGAGGAAGATGAGTTTCCGTCGAGGACGACTTCATTTCAAGAAGGGGAGGATGATGAGGACATCAATACCATTGTTACACCCACAGCCCCTACTGCTACATACACGGGACCAATTACTAGAGCTCGCGCACGCCAATTAAATTATCAGGTACTTTCGTTTCTTGGTAATGATTCTAATGTTCATGAGAATATGATGCTGCCTAAATTGGATACATTTGTTTTGCTTACAAATGAAGGGCCTAGCTTGGAGAAGGATGAACATTGGAGCAAGAACAAGCATGGAGATGATGCCATGCGCAAGGGGAACAAGAACGGAGTTACAAGTGATGATATCGGGACTTTGAAGCCACCATAATGGGTGCATGAAATCATGGACGAAATATACAAGATGCCACTTCATAAATTTCGTCCCGAGGCTATTTTAGGTGCTGCGTCACCTTATTATTGGGCCAGGCCCATGTAATTTCGAAATACATAAGTAAAGGCTATTTTTAGAGTCCGTATGTGTGGGGAAACAAGAGATAGGGTTGATTTCGGACCCCTCCACCAAGGGCCACGAAATTCCCCCCTCTTCCTCCATATATACAGCCCTTAGGGCATCGTTTAGACTTTGGGTTTTGTTTAGATTAAAAGTTCGCCATAGCTGCAACTTCGCGTACTTCGTTTGTGTTCAACGACCAGACAAAGGCGTCACAGAACCCCACCTTGATCAATAAAGCTTTCATCTTATGATAGAGGCGGAGGTGTCCCGTCTTTCGATGAGATGATGGATATCGCTTTGGTGGAAGTCGACTTTGACGATCCGACTACGAACGTGCGAGGACGTCGCGCCTTAGCAATCGCTAAACCAACTCCGAGAGGTTATTGACCACGCCGGAGCACGATCAACCTGACCACGAGGGTCTATTTCCTGCGAGCAAACGAAGAACAAGCAAGAAACTGAGATTACAATCTGGATATTGCGAATATAAGATGAAAGCTTTATTGATCAAGGTGGGGTTCTGTGACGCCTTTGTCTGGTCATTGAACACAAACGAAGTACGCGAAGTTGCAGCTATGGCGAACTTTTAATCTAAACAAAACCCAAAGTCTAAACGATGCCCTAAGGGCTGTATATATGGAGGAAGAGGGGGGAATTTCGTGGCCCTTGGTGGAGGGGTCCGAAATCAACCCTATCTCTTGTTTCCCCACACATACGGACTCTAAAAATAGCCTATACTTATGTATTTCGAAATTACATGGGCCTGGCCCAATAATAAGGTGACGCAACACCTAAAATAGCCTCGGGACGAAATTTATGAAGTGGCATCTTGTATATTTCGTCCAAGGCTTCATGCACCCATTATGGTGGCTTCAAAGTCCTGAAATCATCACTTGTAACTCCGTTCTTGTTCCCCTTGCGCATGGCATCATCTCCATGCTTGTTCTTGCTCCAATGTTCATCCTTCTCCAAGCTAGGCCCTTCATTTGTAAGCAAAACAAATGTATCCAATTTAGGCAGCATCATATTCTCATGAACATTAGAATCATTACCAAGAAACGAAAGTACCTGGTAATTTAGTTGGCGTGCACGAGCTCTAGTAATTGGTCCAGTATGTATAGCAGCAGGGGCTGTGGGTGTAACAATTGTATTGATGTCCTCATCACACTAGATGGTTTATTATTAGGTTTCATTTGTTGCTCAAATTCTTTTGCCACAATCTTATTTTCACTCTTATTCGTCTCCTGTTTTGCTTTATTAGCTCTATTAATATCATCTTTCAAAATGGAATCAGGAGTCATAGGAAGCAAAGTAATATTTTTATCCTTATGAACAAGAGTATAGTGATTGTTTCTACCATGGTGTACAGAATTTTTATCAAATTGCCATGGTCTACCAAGTAATAAGGAACATGCTTGCATAGGTACCACATCACAATCAACATAATCAGCATATGTAGAGATACTAAAATGCACACGAACAGTACGTGTTACCTTAACCTTGCCGCTGTTGTTGAACCATTGGATGTAGTAAGGATGTGGATGTGGTCTTGTGGTGAGAGAAAGCTTCTCCACCATCTCCATGCTAGCCAAGTTGTTGCAGCTCCCTCCGTCTATGATGACGCGCACAGAACGTTCCTTCACAATGATAGAGGCGGGGGTGTCCTGATCTTTTGATGAGATGATAACTATCGATTTGGTGGAGACGACTTTGACGATCCGACTACAGACGTGCACGACGTTGCGCCTTGGCAATCGCTAAACCAATCTCCTGAGGTTACTGACAATGTCGGAAGCACGGTCAGCCTGACCACGAAGGTCTATTCCTGCAAGCAATCGAAGAACGAGCAAGAATATGATAAAGCAATCTGAATATTGCAAATATATATGAGGTATTGATAATGGTGGGGATCCGGAAGCGGTCTTGGTCTGGTCGTTGGACACAAACGAAGTACACGAAGTTGCAATGGCTAACTTTTAACTAAACAAATCCCCAAGGAAAAGCTACTAGATGGATCTACTTATATAGGAGCAAGGGGTGGCGGCCAAGGAGGTGGGAGGACGTCCCAAGGCAGCCTAAAACTAAATCTAGGTCGTACAAGGCCAATGGGCCCAAGTGGAGGTGATGTAACACCTTTGGAC
Source organism: Triticum aestivum (assembly GCF_018294505.1). Taxonomy (NCBI): domain Eukaryota; kingdom Viridiplantae; phylum Streptophyta; class Magnoliopsida; order Poales; family Poaceae; genus Triticum; species Triticum aestivum. Next base: position 75,314 of record NW_025225502.1, read on the forward strand.
TTGTAGTTTGACTCGGATTCTGCTGCAGCATCAGATTGTTTCGTCCACAACTCAACGCTCCGGACGAATTTGAAGGTGATTCCAATTGGGTTGGAAAGTGCACGAAATCTAGTTTCCAACAAAAAAAGAATCACCCAATTCGGAGTCTGTATGAAAAACTTGTGTGCGTTTTGAGTCAGGTGTGTCTGTGCAGTCCGAATCTGAATCCAGAACGTGAGAGACTTGGACTCTATCTTCTCTTGGGCCAAAAGTGACGTGAGAGAACTTTTTGGACAGCAAATAAACATCTCTTTCTTCCTTATCTTCATATGTGGATTGTACAAATGTCCTATACACCTGCAATTAGACAAAACACAAAAGTGTGTGAAGTATTTTTGTTCTGGATAACATAAATAGATTATTGAATAGTTTGCACTAGAAATCACCTGACAAATATGCATATATGCAATATTTTTGGTCATATCCAAGGTAGTCATGTCCTCATCACAAATCGTCCAATGAAAGCACGTAAAACTTCGTTCATTAGTCTCATGAAAGTACTAGGCGCATTAGTTAACCCAAAAGGCATGACTAACCACTCATATAATCCAAACTTAGTTTTAAATGTTGTTTTCCATTTATCTCCCAATTTCATACGAATTTGATGGTAGCCACTACGCAAATCAACTTTGGAGAATATTGTAGAGCCACTCAATTCATCAAGCATATCATCTAGCCTAGGAATAGGATGACGATAACGAATAGTAATATTATTAATGCCTCTACAATCAACACACATACGTGATGTACCATCCTTTTTCGGCACTAGAATAATAGGAACAGCACAAGGACTAAGGGATTCGCGTATATAACCTTTGTCGAGAAGCTCTTGTACTTGACGCATAATCTCCTTCGTCTCCTCTGGATTGGTATGGTATGGTGCACGGTTTGGCAGTGAAGCACCGGGAATTAAGTCAATCTGATGCTCAATCCCTCGAATAGGCGGTAATCCCGGTGGCACGTCTTGTGGAAAAACGTCAGCGAACTCCTGCAAAATGTTAGTGACAGCAGGAGGCAAAGAGTGATAGAGGCAAAGGTGTCCCGTCTTTCGATGAGATGGTGGATTTCGCTTTGGTGGAAGTCGACTTTGACGATCCGACTACGAACGTGCGAGGACGTCGCGCCTTAGCAATCGCTAAACCAACTCCGAGAGGTTATTGACCACGCCGGAGCACGATCAACCTGACCACGAGGGTCTGTTTCCTGCGAGCAAACGAAGAACAAGCAAGAAACTAAGATTGCAATCTGGATATTGCGAATATAAGATAAAAGCTTTATTGATCAAGATGGGGTTCTGTGACGCCTTTGTCTGGTCGTTGAACACAAACGAAGTACGCGAAGTTGCAGCTATGGCGAACTTTTAATCTAAACAAAACCCAAGGTCTAAACGATGCCCTAAGGGCTGTATATATGGAGGAAGAGGGGGTGGATTTCGTGGCCCTTGGTGGAGGGGTCCGAAATCAACCCTATCTCTTGTTTCCCCACACATACGGACTCTAAAAATAGCCTATACTTATGTATTTCGAAATTACATGGGCCTGGCCCAATAATAAGGTGACGCAGCACCTAAAATAGCCTCGGGACGAAATTTATGAAGTGGCATCTTGTATATTTCGTCCAAGGCTTCATGCACCCATTATGGTGGCTTCAAAGTCCTGAAATCATCACTTGTAACTCCGTTCTTGTTCCCCTTGCGCATGCCATCATCTCCATGCTTGTTCTTGCTCCAATGTTCATCCTTCTCCAAGCTAGGCCCTTCATTTGTAAGCAAAACAAATGTATCCAATTTAGGCAGCATCATATTCTCATGAACATTAGAATCATTACCAAGAAACGAAAGTACCTGGTAATTTAGTTGGCGTCCGCGAGCTCTAGTAATTGGTCCAGTATGTATAGCAGCAGGGCCTGTGGGTGTAACAATGGTATTGATGTCCTCATCATCCTCCCCTTCTTGAAATGAAGTCGTCCTCGACGGAAACTCATCTTCCTCACCCAAATAAGGCTTCAAATCTGCAATGTTAAAAGTGGGACTAACCCCAAAATCTGCAGGCAGCTCAAGTTTATATGCATTATCATTTATTTTCTCTAACACCTTAAAGGGACCATCAGCCCGTGGCATGAGCTTTGATTTGCGCAAATCAGGAAATCTATCCTTACGCAAATGTAACCAAACAAGATCTCCAGGTGCAAACACAACATGTTTTCTACCCTTATCTCCAGCAAGTTTATATTTGGCATTCATACGCTCAATGTTTTCCTTAGTTAACTCATGCATTTTTAAAATCAATTCAGCACGTTGTTTAGCATCAAAATTAACCTTCTCCGAAGATGGAAGAGGCAACAAATCAATAGGTGCACGAGGTAGGAAACCATACACAACTTCAAAAGGGCACATCTTAGTAGTAGAATGCAATGAACGATTATAAGCAAATTCAATATGAGGCAAGCATTCCTCCCACATTTTCTTATTATTCTTCAAAACAGCCCTAAGCATAGTAGACAACGTTCTATTGACTACTTCAGTTTATCCATCAGTTTGGGGGTGACAAGTAGTACTAAAAAGCAATTTAGTCCCCAACTTAGCCCATAAACATCTCCAAAAGTGGCTAAGAAATTTAGTATCACGATCTGAAACAATAGTATTTGGCACACCATGCAAGCGAATAATTTCACGAAAGAACAAATCAGCAACATTAACAGCATCATCGCTTTTATGACATGGTATAAAGTGTGCCATTTTCGAGAATCTATCCACGACAACAAATATGCTATCCCTCCCCTTCTTTGTTCGAGGTAAACCTAAAACAAAGTCCATAGATATATCCTCCCAAGGAACACTAGGTACAGGCAAAGGCATATATAAACCATGAGGATTGAGGCGTGACTTAGCTTTTTGACATGTAGTGCAGCGAGCAATAAAACGCTCAACATCCCGTCTCATCTTTGGCCAAAAGAAATGTGTAGCAAGTACGTCCTCCGTCTTCTTCACGCCAAAGTGTCCCATTAATCCTCCTCCATGCGCCTCCTGCAACAACAAAAGACGAACGGAGCTAGCTGGAATGCATAGCTTGTTAGCACGAAACACAAATCCATCGTTAACAACAAACTTGTTCCACATTCTTCCTTCTTTACAATCATGCATTACATCATTAAAATCAGCATCATGCACATATTGATCTTTGATGGTCTCCAAACCAAATATTTTGAAGTCAAGTTGTGAAAGCATAGTATAGCGACGAGACAAAGCATCAGCAATAACATTTTCTTTTCCCTTCTTGTGTTTAATGACATAAGGGAAAGTCTCAATGAATTCAACCCATTTAGCATGTCTACAATTCAGTTTAGCTTGACTTTTAATATGTTTCAATGATTCATGATCAGAATGTATAACAAATTCTTTGGGCCATAAGTAATGTTGCCATGTTTCTAAAGTCCGAACAAGAGCATATAATTCTTTATCATAAGTAGAATAATTCAGACTAGGCCCACTCAATTTTTCAGAAAAGTATGCAACAGGTTTGCCATCTTGTAATAACACACCTCCTAATCCAATTCCACTAGCATCACATTCAAGCTCAAAAGTCTTATTAAAATCAGGAAGTTGGAGTAAAGGAGCATGTGTCAACTTATCTTTCAATACCGTGAAGGCTTCTTCCTGCGCGGTACCCCAAAGAAAAGGCACATCTTTCTTTGTAAGCTCATTGAGAGGTGCAGCAATGGTGCTGAAATCTCTCACAAAACGCCTATAGAATCCAGCGAGGCCAAGAAAACTCCTCACTTGTGTGACCGTTTTGGGCTGCGGCCAACTCACAATAGCTTCAATCTTGGCTTTATCGACTTCAATTCCCTGTGGAGTAACAACATAGCCAAGAAAAGATACTCGGTCGGTGCAAAAGGTGCACTTCCCAAGGTTACCAAACAAACGTGCATCACGTAGAGCAATAAAAACAGCACGTAAATGTTCCAAATGTTCCTCCAAAGATCTGCTATAAATCAATATGTCATCAAAGTAAACTACCACAAATCGTCCAATGAAAGCACGTAAAACTTCGTTCATTAATCTCATGAAAGTACTAGGTGCATTAGTTAACACAAAAGGCATGACTAACCACTCATATAATCCAAACTTAGTTTTAAATGATGTTTTCCATTCATCTCCCAATTTCATACGAATTTGATGGTAGCCACTACGCAAATCAACTTTGGAGAATATTGTAGAGCCACTCAATTCATCAAGCATATCATCTAGCCTAGGAATAGGATGACGATAACGAATAGTAATATTATTAATGCCTCTACAATCAACACACATACGTGATGTACCATCCTTTTTCGGCACTAGAATAATAGGAACAGCACAAGGACTAAGGGATTCGCGTATATAACCTTTGTTGAGAAGCTCTTGTACTTGACGCATAATCTCCTTCGTCTCCTCTGGATTGGTACGGTATGGTGCACGGTTTGGCAGTGAAGCACCGGGAATTAAGTCAATCTGATGCTCAATCCCTCGAATAGGCGGTAATCCCGGTGGCACGTCTTGTGGAAAAACGTCAGCGAACTCCTGCAAAATGTTAGTGACAGCAGGAGGCAAAGAGGAAGGCACGTCCTCGAATGAAAATAATGCCTCTTTGCACACAAAAGCATAGCAAACAGATTTTCTGAAATCTAGCTCATCAATATCAGATTTGGTGGCAAATAAACATGCACTTTTCAATTTAATTTCAGAAGCAACACTAGATGGTTTATTATTAGGCTTCATTTGTTGCTCAAATTCTTTTGCCACAATCTGATTTTCACTCTTATTCTTCTCCTGTTGTGCTTTATTAGCTCTATTAATATCATCTTTCAAAATGGAATCAGGAGTCATAGGAAGCAAAGTAATATTTTTATCCTTATGAACAAGAGTATAGTGATTGTTTCTACCATGGTGTACAGAATTTTTATCAAATTGCCATGGTCTACCAAGTAATAAGGAACATGCTTGCATAGGTACCACATCACAATCAACATAATCAGCATATGTAGAGATACTAAAATGCACACGAACAGTACGTGTTACCTTAACCTTGCCGCTGTTGTTGAACCATTGGATGTAGTAAGGATGTGGATGTGGTCTTGTGGTGAGAGAAAGCTTCTCCACCATCTCCATGCTAGCCAAGTTGTTGCAGCTCCCTCCGTCTATGATGACGCGCACAGAACGTTCCTTCACAATGATAGAGGCGGGGGTGTCCTGATCTTTTGATGAGATGATAACTATCGATTTGGTGGAGACGACTTTGACGATCCGACTACAGACGTGCACGACGTTGCGCCTTGGCAATCGCTAAACCAATCTCCTGAGGTTACTGACAATGTCGGAAGCACGGTCAGCCTGACCACGAAGGTCTATTCCTGCAAGCAATCGAAGAACGAGCAAGAATATGATAAAGCAATCTGAATATTGCAAATATATATGAGGTATTGATAATGGTGGGGATCCGGAAGCGGTCTTGGTCTGGTCGTTGGACACAAACGAAGTACACGAAGTTGCAATGGCTAACTTTTAACTAAACAAATCCCCAAGGAAAAGCTACTAGATGGATCTACTTATATAGGAGCAAGGGGTGGCGGCCAAGGAGGTGGGAGGACGTCCCAAGGCAGCCTAAAACTAAATCTAGGTCGTACAAGGCCAATGGGCCCAAGTGGAGGTGATGTAACACCTTTGGACTTGTAGTTTGACTCGGATTCTGCTGCAGCATCAGATTGTTTCGTCCACAACTCAACGCTCCAGACGAATTTGAAGGTGATTCCAATTGGGTTGGAAAGTGCACGAAATCTAGTTTCCAACAAAAAAAGAATCACCCAATTCGGAGTCCGTATGAAAAACTTGTGTGCGTTTTGAGTCAGGTATGTCTGTGCAGTCCGAATCTGAATCCAGAACGTGAGAGACTTGGACTCTATCTTCTCTTGGGCCAAAAGTGACGTGAGAGAACTTTTTAGACAGCAAATAAACATCTCTTTCTTCCTTATCTTCATATGTGGATTGTACAAATATCCCATACACCTGCAATTAGACAAAACACAAAAGTGTGTGAAGTATTGTTGTTCTAGATAACATAAATAGATTATTGAATAGTTTGCACTAGAAATCACCTGACAAATATGCATATATGCAATATTTTTGGTCATATCCAAGGTAGTCATGTCCTCATCATCCTCCCCTTCTTGAAAATAAAGCCGTCCTCGGCGTTGCTTAATCTGAAATGTGGCTAACAAAAGAGACAAGGTGTACATGTTGTATATGTATATGTCATCCATTTTTACTTCCCTTGATTTTTGCATATATGACACATGAATAGATGAGTAACTTGCATAGTTCATAAAATCTAAAGCCAAAAAATTAGCACAAGTAGTAGAAGGCATGAAAATATTGCAACTCAGTTTGCACATATAAGTGAAGCTCTTATTCATTTCAAAAGATTGACAATGTTCATCATTAAACCATCCCAACATTGGTGAATAAACCTTACTTGCATCAAATTTACATGCTACAACATGCTTAAATAAGCAAACATGCAATAAGTCATTCAACACAGAATCATCACCAAGATTAGAGGTCATATCAAAATGATTAAACATTGGTTCTTTTGCATCAATAGTTAATTCAATGGGTGCACTCAAAATTGTTGGTATTTCAGTTGTTTGATCACATGGCAAAGTCAAATTATCAACGTAGTCCTCTAAAATAGGTGGTGTGATCAAAGTAGTGTGTTGTTCATCAGATGGTGCATTCAAATTGACAAGGCATTCATCATTCTCATGTAGAGATGGAAGATCAGTACCTTTGTCATTACCTCTTATGATCAACTCAGATGATGTAGCCACTCTCGGGGGCGATGTGTCACATGGTGGAGGTGATGTAGTCCTGACAACAACGGATGTGGTTGTCATAGTATGCCTAGTAGTTGAAGGAACAATCATATCAACTCTTGGAATGTGCACCGTGCGCTTGTTCTCCTTGTGGCCAACACGTCGTTTTATTTCCTGTTCAGCTTTGCAAGCAAGATGAAAAAAATGGTCCATAGGATAACACTCTTCATGAATTAGTATCTCTTGAATATCACGGTTTATTCCTCCCCAAAATCTATCCATAAAATCATCTTCACTTTCTTCTAAAGAGGAATGCAACAAGGTAGTTTGTAAATCATCATAATATTTTGTTACAGTTTCACTACCTTGTTTTAAGTGTTGCAACTTCTTAATCATGTCACGAGTATAATAAGCAGGGACGAAAGTATGTCGCATGGCAAGTTTCAAATCATCCCAAGTAGTAGGTATATAATCAGGGTGTAACCGACAATATTCACTCCACCAAACCAAAGCATAACCAGTGAAAGAACCAACCGCAACCTTAACCTTTTTATGTTCATTGAAATTATGGGAAGCAAATATATTTTTTATGTCGAACTCCCATTCAATATATAAAGCAGGTTTAAAACGGCCATTCAATGGTGGTATAGATACATTAACCTGATCATGTGCATTTGGATGTTTGTGCACCTCTCGTGACGGTTGTGGTATTTGCAAAGGTGGTGGCACGTCTCCCGCGATCGACAAAGCCCATGAATTGACTCTGGATCCTGTCATGATTAGTAGAACAAGAAACAAAACCCAAAAATAATGTTCCTATAACTACTAGGATGTGGTGGTAAAACGCTCACAGTAAAGCAAATATCAATGTCTTACAAGTTCTTACCATGCAGCAGGCGGTGATCGGCAACCGGCGGTGTCAAGTAACTCCGAATATTGAGTAAAGCGACTGCCAGGGGAGCGTACGTATACACGGTGTAGAAATATGTGGAGCTGGGTTGGCTATATATGGTAGCAAAAGATTAGCAATAATCAATTCAAAGATGCAATGTTGAATAAACGCTCAACAACGGTACTGTGCTGGTCCTAGGCTAGACCGTACTAGAGACGCGAGCCTAGAACACTAATGAGGTCACGGCGTAGCACAACTAGCATCAATGAAGGATACTAAGTAGCTCTTGACAGCAAGGTATAAATGAAGATCACAACGGCAGTGAAGATAATGATGAAAAACAACTGCCAAGCAGGATATACAACAACTCTCTCTCCAACTTTCCTCTTGAAAAGTTTGAGACAATTTTCTGATAAATTCTTTCAAAGAATGTTATTAACTCAAGCTTTCCAATGCAAAAAGAATCACTCAATTCCGAGTTGATATGAGGAGTCAAAGAATTCTAAAACTGGCCTGAAAAATTGGAACAAGCTGTGTTCATGAACTTCGGAGGGCAAAAAGACCTATTTAGAAGCCGATTTTGAGGTGTCAAATATTGAACTAGCTTCTGCAACTATTTAGATGCGGCTCGTCGCTAGCTTCAATTTGAGTACTCATGGAGCCAAAACGGACTTCGTATGAGGAAGATAGACCTGTTTTACTGAACAGTGCGCAAAACAGATTCCAATCCAAATTCAGGTACGAGATGGATTCTAGATAGATCCAATTTTTTTCTTCTCTCTTTTTTCTCACGCTTTTTTTTTCTTTTTCTTCTCTCTCTTTTTCTTTTTTTTTCCTTTTTTCTCTATCTTTTTTTTCCAAGACAAACTAGATAAGATGCAGATTGGATCAGGCGAAGATGTGAATGACCTCAACTATGATTATGACAATGAACAGTGCGTAGCACGTGGTGGAAATTAATAGATGGGATGGTGGACAGCGGAAGGGATAATGATGCAGCGGCGGCGTGACTAATGTGAACAGAACTCGAAACTCTAAAGGAACTAGACGCTAAGACCAGCAACTTACACGACGATGCAACCGATAATTCAACTATGCAAGCAATGAATAGAAAATTGCAAAAGGTCAGACTGGCTTGGATAAAGGATGAACAGATCTAACTTTTTTTTGTGTGGCTTTTTCTTGAACAATAGGTAAGAAAATAAATCTAATCTAGGAAAACTGAAAATTCTCACCGAGCAACCTGAAAACTGATACCACTTGATAGAGGCGGGGGTGTCCCGATCTTTCGATGAGATGATAACTATCGATTTGGTGGAGACGACTTTGACGATCCGACTATAGACGTGCACGACGTTGCGCCTTGGCAATCGCTAAACCAATCTCCTGAGGTTACTGACGATGCCGGAAGCACGGTCAGCCTGACCACGAAGGTCTATTCCTGCAAGCAATCGAAGAACGAGCAAGAATATGATAAAGCAATCTGAATATTGCAAATATATATGAGGTATTGATAATGGTGGGGATCCGGAAGCGGTCTTGGTCTGGTCGTTGGACACAAACGAAGTACACGAAGTTGCAATGGCTAACTTTTAACTAAACAAATCCCCAAGGAAAAGCTACTAGATGGATCTACTTATATAGGAGCAAGGGGTGGCGGCCAAGGAGGTGGGAGGACGTCCCAAGGCAGCCTAAAACTAAATCTAGGTCGTACAAGGCCAATGGGCCCAAGTGGAGGTGATGTAACACCTTTGGACTTGTAGTTTGACTCGGATTCTGCTGCAGCATCAGATTGTTTCGTCCACAACTCAACGCTTCGGACGAATTTGAAGGTGATTCCAATTGGGTTGGAAAGTGCACGAAATCTAGTTTCCAACAAAAAAAGAATCACCCAATTCGGAGTCCGTATGAAAAACTTGTGTGCGTTTTGAGTCAGGTGTGTCTGTGCAGTCTGAATCTGAATCCAGAACGTGAGAGACTTGGACTCTATCTTCTCTTGGGCCAAAAGTGACGTGAGAGAACTTTCTGGACAGCAAATAAACATCTCTTTCTTCCTTATCTTCATATGTGGATTGTACAAATGTCCCATACACCTGCAATTAGACAAAACACAAAAGTGTGTGAAGTATTTTTGTTCTGGATAACATAAATAGATTATTGAATAGTTTGCACTAGAAATCACCTGAAAAATATGCATATATGCAATATTTTTGGTCATATCCAAGGTAGTCATGTCCTCATCATCCTCCCCTTCTTGAAAATAAAGCCGTCCTCGGCGTTGCTTAATCTGAAATGTGGCTAACAAAAGAGACAAGGTGTACATGTTGTATATGTATATGTCATCCATTTTTACTTCCCTTGATTTTTGCATATATGACACACGAATAGATGAGTAACTTGCATAGTTCATAAAATCTAAAGCCAAAAAATTAGCACAAGAAGTAGAAGGCATGAAAATATTGCAACTCAGTTTGCACATATAAGTGAAGCTCTTATTCATTTCAAAAGATTGACAATGTTCATCATTAAACCATCCCAACATTGGTGAATAAACCTTACTTGCATCAAATTTACATGCTACAACATGCTTAAATAAGCAAACATGCAATAAGTCATTCAACACAGAATCATCACCAAGATTAGAGGTCATATCAAAATGATTAAACATTGGTTCTTTTGCATCAATAGTTAATTCAATGGGTGCACTCAAAATTGTTGGTATTTCAGTTGTTTGATCACATGGGAAAGTCAAATTATCAACGTGGTCCTCTAAAATAGGTGGTGTGATCAAAGTAGTGGGTAGCTCATCAGATGGTGCATTCAAATTGACAAGGCATTCATCATTCTCATGTAGAGATGGAAGATCAGTACCTTTGTCATTACCTCTTATGATCAACTCAGATGATGTAGCCACTCTCGGGGGCGATGTGTCACATGGTGGAGGTGATGTAGTCCTGACAACAACGGATGTGGTTGTCATAGTATGCCTAGTAGTTGAAGGAACAATCATATCAACTCTTGGAATGTGCACCGTGCGCTTGTTCTCCTCGTGGCCAACACGTCGTTTTATTTCCTGTTCAGCTTTGCAAGCAAGATGATAGAGGCGGGGGTGTCCCGATCTTTCGATGAGATGATAACTATCGATTTGGTGGAGACGACTTTGACGATCCGACTACAAACGTGCACGACGTTGCGCCTTAGCAATCGCTAAACCAATCTCCTGAGGTTACTGACGATGCCGGAAGCACGGTCAGCCTGACCACGAAGGTCTATTCCTGCAAGCAATCGAAGAACGAGCAAGAATATGATAAAGCAATCTGAATATTGCAAATATATATAAGGTATTGATAATGGTGGGGATCCGTAAGCGGTCTTGGTCTGGTCGTTGGACACAAACGAAGTACACGAAGTTGCAATGGCTAACTTTTAACTAAACAAATCCCAAGGAAAAGCTACTAGATGGATCTACTTATATAGGAGCAAGGGGTGGCGGCCAAGGAGGTGGGAGGACGTCCCAAGGCAGCCTAAAACTAAATCTAGGTCGTACAAGGCCAATGGGCCCAAGTGGAGGTGATGTAACACCTTTGGACTTGTAGTTTGACTCGGATTCTGCTGCAGCATCAGATTGTTTCGTCCACAACTCAACGCTCCGGACGAATTTGAAGGTGATTCCAATTGGGTTGGAAAGTGCACGAAATCTAGTTTCCAACAAAAAAAGAATCACCCAATTCGGAGTCCGTATGAAAAACTTGTGTGCGTTTTGAGTCAGGTATGTCTGTGCAGTCCGAATCTGAATCCAGAACGTGAGAGACTTAGACTCTATCTTCTCTTGGGCCAAAAGTGACGTGAGAGAACTTTTTGGACAGCAAATAAACATCTCTTTCTTCCTTATCTTCATATGTGGATTGTACAAATGTCCCATACACCTGCAATTAGACAAAACACAAAAGTGTGTGAAGTATTTTTGTTCTGGATAACATAAATAGATTATTGAATAGTTTGCACTAGAAATCACCTGACAAATATGCATATATGCAATATTTTTGGTCATATCCAAGGTAGTAATGTCCTCATCATCCTCCTCTTCTTGAAAATAAAGCCGTCCTCGGCGTTGCTTAATCTGAAATGTGGCTAACAAAAGAGACAAGGTGTACATGTTGTATATGTATATGTCATCCATTTTTACTTCCCTAGATTTTTGCATATATGACACATGAATAGATGAGTAACTTGCATAGTTCATAAAATCTAAAGCCAAAAAATTAGCACAAGAAGTAGAAGGCATGAAAATATTGCAACTCAGTTTGCACATATAAGTGAAGCTCTTATTCATTTCAAAAGATTGACAATGTTCATCATTAAACCATCCCAACATTGGTGAATAAACCTTACTTGCATCAAATTTACATGCTACAACATGCTTAAATAAGCAAACATGCAATAAGTCATTCAACACAGAATCATCACCAAGATTAGAGGTCATATGAAAATGATTAAACATTGGTTCTTTTGCATCAATAGTTAATTCAATGGGTGCACTCAAAATTGTTGGTATTTCAGTTGTTTGATCACACAGCAACTCGACACGACGATGCAACCGATAATTCAACTATGCAAGCAATGAAAAGAAAATTGCAAAGGCTCAGACTGGCTTGGACAAAGGATGAATAGATCTAACTCTTTTTTGTGGATTTTTCTTGGACAATAGGTAAGAAAATAAATCTAATCTAGGAAAACTGGAAATTCTCACCGAGCAACCTGAAAACTGATACCACTTGATAGAGGCGAGGGTGTCCCGATCTTTCGATGAGATGATAACTATCGATTTGGTGGAGACGACTTTGACGATCCGACTACAAACGTGCACGACGTTGCGCCTTAGCAATCGCTAAACCAACTCCGAGAGGTTACTGACGATGCTGGAAGCACGGTCAGCCTGACCACGAAGGTCTATTCCTGCAAGCAATCGAAGAACGAGCAAGAATATGATAAAGCAATCTGAATATTGCGAATATATATGAAGTATTGATAATGGTGGGGATCCGTAAGCGGTCTTGGTCTGGTCGTTGGACACAAACGAATTACACGAAGTTGCAATGGCTAACTTTTAACTAAACAAATCCCCAGGAAAAGCTACTAGATGGATCTACTTATATAGGAGCAAGGGGTGGCGGCCAAGGAGGTGGGAGGACGTCCCAAGGCAGCCTAAAACTAAATCTAGGTCGTACAAGGCCAATGGGCCCAAGTGGAGGTGATGTAACACCTTTGGACTTGTAGTTTGACTCGGATTCTGCTGCAGCATCAGATTGTTTCGTCCATAACTCAACGCTCCGGACGAATTTGAAGGTGATTCCAATTGGGTTGGAAAGTGCACGAAATCTAGTTTCCAACAAAAAAAGAATCACCCAATTCGGAGTCCGTATGAAAAACTTGTGTGCGTTTTGAGTCAGGTGTGTCTGTGCAGTCCGAATCTGAATCCAGAACGTGAGAGACTTGGACTCTATCTTCTCTTGGGCCAAAAGTGACGTGAGAGAACTTTCTGGACAGCAAATAAACATCTCTTTCTTCCTTATCTTCATATGTGGATTGTACAAATGTCCCATACACCTGCAATTAGACAAAACACAAAAGTGTGTGAAGTATTTTTGTTCTGGATAACATAAATAGATTATTGAATAGTTTGCACTAGAAATCACCTGACAAATATGCATATATGCAATATTTTTGGTCATATCCAAGGTAGTCATGTCCTCATCACACAACTCCCTTGGTATGGAACAAATTGTGCCTCTGATTTTGCTCAGCTTGTGTGACCTGCACACTCAAAACACGTTGAGCAACTAAACATTCATACCTGTCAGCGTCTTTAGGAGCCATGTATTGCGTCTCATGATCAGAATCATCTCCACCATGTTCTTCACGTGTAATAAGAGCCAAAGTCTCCTCATCATAGTCACTAGCGGACTCATATCCACCATCCGCGGTAGCAATCATCACACGCGGAGATTTGCATTCTCTCGCATAATGACCTCCTCCCTTACAACGACGACAAATAATATCACTTGTGTGCCCTGTTGATGCCATGGAAGAAGAAGAACGCTGTGCAGGCCCCGCAGGTGCGCTCTTGGCAGATAATGGTGGTTGTGCCTGTTTTCTTGTATCACGGCTGGAGGTGGCACCGGATGGAGGTGCTGGTGCAGTTGAAGTAGAAGATGCACGTGGTGTCCATGATGAAGGTCGGTCTGCAGAAAAGTTAGTTCGCCCCAATGCTTGTCGATCCTGCACTTCACGTTCAGCTTTACAAGCAAGATGGAATAAACGAGTGATATTAGTATACTCCTTATAGTCTAGAATGGTCTGAATCTCTCTATTTAATCCACCCAGAAAACGTGCAAGCATAGCTTCATTCTCCTCAACAATACCACATCTAATCATGCCAGTTTGTAATTCCTGATAATATTCTTCTACAGAATTTTTCCCTTGTCTTAAACGCTGCAATTTTTGAAGCAATTCACGTTGATAATATGGTGGAACCCAACGCGTACTCATAGCAGTTTTCAAAGCAGCCCAAGTAGTTGGAATAGGATATAATCTACAATGTTCAGACCACCATACACATGCAAAACTAGTGAAAGCACAAACGGCAGCAGCAACTCGTCTCTCCTCAGGATATTGTAAACATGTAAATCGTTGTTCAGTTTCTAACTCCCAAGTAAGATATATATCAGGAACATATCTACCCTCAAATGGTGGAATATTCAATTTCAGTTTAGGAATATGGACATCATCTCGTACCTGAGGTGGTGGTGCAGGCCTACCATTACGAATATATACCTGAGGTCGACCTGCTGGTGGTGGTACAGGTGGCTGCACGTAGTGTTGATTTTGATCAACCTCATCCTCATAATCTCCCACATAATCATCCTCCTCCGCATCAGCAGCAGGAGCCACAGAAGTATCAACAGCAGCACCAACAGTTTGGCCAAACGCAAGAGGAACACGGCTTGCTCGGCGGAGGTCTGCTTCGCGACGTCGAGGTAGTCGTTGTTGTTGTTGTTGGAGAGGTGCGTTAGCTGCAGCGGTGGTGGTGGTGGAAGACGCGCGAGCACTTCATTAAACTTGTTATCGAGCTTTGTTTCGAACGTCTTCTCAAAGCCAGTGATGTTCTCCATGGCCTCTTCAAAATTGTTCAGCACATCTTGCACCTGTTCAGTCATCATTTGTTGAAACTTATCATGAAGCTCCTTGTTCGATAAATTCTCCCAGTCAATCTCGTCGGCTTGTGATCCTGGCATGGTTAGCAGCAATAGAAACACACAAGAATATGATCCTACAGACTACGAACAAGTGGTGGTGGTGGGTGTCACAAATCCGTCAAGCAAATCTCAAATTCTTACCAGTTCTTACCCAGCAGCAGGCGGTGATCGACAACCGTTGTAGTCAAAAACTCTCAAAGCTTGGATAGAGCGATTACCAGGGAGAGTCAAACGCACGACGTAGATGTATGTGGAGCTGGGAAGGCTTATAATATGGTAGCAAAAAGGGTCAGCAATAATCAATTCAGAGATGCAAAGTTGAATAAACGCTCAACGACGGTACTGTGCTGGTCCTAGGCTAGACCGTACTAGAGACGCGAGCCTAGAACACTAACAAAATCATGGCGCGGCACGTAAACAAGGGAAAAGCACACTCTGAATTTTTTTTTCGCTCTTTTTTTTTGCGCTTTTTTTTTGCGCTGCTTTTTTTTGCGAAAAATCACTATAATGGCGAGTGTCTCAAAACTCTTCCTAGCTCAAACGGACAGGATGGGCACGAAACTTTTTCGACCAATTTTTTTTTTCGACTGCCCGGACCCAAAAACTGGAAACGGGTCAAAAAAAACTTCCTATAATGGCGCCTGTCTCAAAACACTCAGAAACACCTAAAAATAGGATAGCCAGAAATTTTTTCGAAAAATGCGTTTTCGAAATTTTTTGGGCCTAAACGGAGCGTGGTTACCCGACTCTTTTTTTTTTCCGAAACCTACTCCGGCAAGGAAACACGAATCGGAATCTGGATGGATCCCGAAAACAAACCTAATATGACAAGAACTCGGATTGGTGGTGGATATATGGTGGTAGATGGCAGCGGTGGTGGTATATGACAGCTGTGGTGGTATATGGATACGGATTCGAAGCGGTGGCGGATAAGCGGTGGTGGTAGATGGCAGGGGTGATGATGATGGTGCGGCGGCGGCGTGACAACTTATGACCAGAACTCGAAACTCTAAAAGACTAGACTCTAAGACCAGCAACTAGACACGACGATGCAACCGCAAATTCAACAAAGCAAAACCCTAAAAAGATTATGCAAAGGCTCAGATTGGTTCGGATATGATGAACTAACCCAAATTTTTTTTGTGGCTTTTTCGTGGACTGTAGGTATGAAGAACAGACTCGATCTAAACTACGAAAAACTGTAAAATCTCACCGAGCAACCTGGAAATCTGATACCACTTGATAGAGGCGGAGGTGTCCCGTCTTTCGATGAGATGATGGATATCGCTTTGGTGGAAGTCGACTTTGACGATCCGACTACGAACGTGCGAGGACGTCGCGCCTTAGCAATCGCTAAACCAACTCCGAGAGGTTATTGACCACGCCGGAGCACGATCAACCTGACCACGAGGGTCTGTTTCCTGCGAGCAAATGAAGAACAAGCAAGAAACTAAGATTGCAATCTGGATATTGCGAATATAAGATGAAAGCTTTATTGATCAAGGTGGGGTTCTGTGACGCCTTTGTCTGGTCGTTGAACACAAACGAAGTACGCGAAGTTGCAGCTATGGCGAACTTTTAATCTAAACAAAACCCAAAGTCTAAACGATGCCCTAAGGGCTGTATATATGGAGGAAGAGGGGGGGGGGGGAATTTCGTGGCCCTTGGTGGAGGGGTCCGAAATCAACCCTATCTCTTGTTTCCCCACACATACGGACTCTAAAAATAGCCTATACTTATGTATTTCGAAATTACATGGGCCTGGCCCAATAATAAGGTGACGCAGCACCTAAAATAGCCTCGGGACGAAATTTATGAAGTGGCGTCTTGTATATTTCGTCCAAGGCTTCATGCACCCATTATGGTGGCTTCAAAGTCCTGAAATCATCACTTGTAACTCCGTTCTTGTTTCCCTTGCGCATGCCATCATCTCCATGCTTGTTCTTGCTCCAATGTTCATCCTTCTCCAAGCTAGGCCCTTCATTTGTAAGCAAAACAAATGTATCCAATTTAGGCAGCATCATATTCTCATGAACAATAGAATCATTACCAAGAAACGAAAGTACCTGGTAATTTAGTTGGCGTGCACGAGCTCTAGTAATTGGTCCAGTATGTATAGCAGCAGGGGCTGTGGGTGTAACAATTGTATTGGAGTTACAAGTGATGATTTCAGGACTTTGAAGCCACCATAATGGGTGCATGAAGCCTTGGACGAAATATACAAGATGCCACTTCATAAATTTCGTCCCGAGGCTATTTTAGGTGCTGCGTCACCTTATTATTGGGCCAGGCCCATGTAATTTCGAAATACATAAGTATAGGCTATTTTTAGAGTCCGTATGTGTGGGGAAACAAGAGATAGGGTTGATTTCGGACCCCTCCACCAAGGGCCACGAAATCCCCCCCTCTTCCTCCATATATACAGCCCTTAGGGCATCGTTTAGACTTTGGGTTTTGTTTAGATTAAAAGTTCGCCATAGCTGCAACTTCGCGTACTTCGTTTGTGTTCAACGACCAGACAAAGGCGTCACAGAACCCCACCTTGATCAATAAAGCTTTCATCTTATATTCGCAATATCCAGATTGCAATCTTAGTTTCTTTCTTGTTCTTCGTTTGCTCGCAGGAAACAGACCCTCGTGGTCAGGTTGATCGTGCTCCGGCGTGGTCAATAACCTCTCGGAGTTGGTTTAGCGATTGCTAAGGCGCGACGTCCTCGCACGTTCGTAGTCGGATCGTCAAAGTCGACTTCCACCAAAGCGATATCCATCATCTCATCGAAAGACGGGACACCTTTGCCTCTATCAGCACGTAGTGTTGATTTTGATCAACCTCATCCTCATAATCTCCCACATAATCATCCTCCTCCACATCAGCAGCAGGAGCCACAGAAGTATCAACAGCAGCACCAACAGTTTGGCCAAACGCAAGAGGAACACGGCTTGCTCGGCGGAGGTCTGCTTCGCGACGTGGAGGTAGTCGTTGTTGTTGTTGTTGGAGAGGTGCGTTAGGTGCAGCGGGTGGTGGTGGTGGAAGACGCGCGAGCAATTCATTAAACTTGTTATCAAGCTTTGTTTCGAACGTCTTCTCAAGGCCAGTGATCTTCTCCATGGCCTCTTCAAAATTGTTCAGCACATCTTGCACCTGTTCAGTCATCATTTGCTGAAACTTATCATGAAGCTCCTTGTTCGATAAATTCTCCCAGTCAATCTCGTCGGCTTGTGATCCTGGCATGGTTAGCAGCAATAGAAACACACAAGAATATGATCCTACAGACTACGAACAAGTGGTGGTGGTGGGTGTCACAAATCCGTCAAGCAAATCTCAAATTCTTACCAGTTCTTACCCAGCAGCAGGCGGTGATCGGCAACCGTTGTAGTCAAAAACTCTCAAAGCTTGGATAGAGCGATTACCAGGGAGAGTCAAACGCACGACGTAGATGTATGTGGAGCTGGGAAGGCTTATAATATGGTAGCAAAAAGGGTCAGCAATAATGATAGAGGCAAAGGTGTCCCGTCTTTCGATGAGATGATGGATTTCGCTTTGGTGGAAGTCGACTTTGACGATCCGACTACGAACGTGCGAGGACGTCGCGCCTTAGCAATCGCTAAACCAACTCCGAGAGGTTATTGACCACGCCGGAGCACGATCAACCTGACCACGAGGGTCTGTTTCCTGCGAGCAAACGAAGAACAAGCAAGAAACTGAGATTGCAATCTGGATATTGCGAATATAAGATGAAAGCTTTATTGATCAAGGTGGGGTTCTGTGACGCCTTTGTCTGGTCGTTGAACACAAACGAAGTACGCGAAGTTGCAGCTATGGCGAACTTTTAATCTAAACAAAACCCAAAGTCTAAACGATGCCCTAAGTGCTGTATATATGGAGGAAGAGGGGGGAATTTCGTGGCCCTTGGTGGAGGGGTCCGAAATCAACCCTATCTCTTGTTTCCCCACACATACGGACTCTAAAAATAGCCTATACTTATGTATTTCGAAATTACATGGGCCTGGCCCAATAATAAGGTGACGCAGCACCTAAAATAGCCTCGGGACGAAATTTATGAAGTGGCATCTTGTATATTTTGTCCAAGGCTTCATGCACCCATTATGGTGGCTTCAAAGTCCTGAAATCATCACTTGTAACTCCGTTCTTGTTCCCCTTGCGCATGCCATCATCTCCATGCTTGTTCTTGCTCCAATGTTCATCCTTCTCCAAGCTAGGCCCTTCATTTGTAAGCAAAACAAATGTATCCAATTTAGGCAGCATCATATTCTCATGAACATTAGAATCATTACCAAGAAACGAAAGTACCTGGTAATTTAGTTGGCGTGCACGAGCTCTAGTAATTGGTCCAGTATGTATAACAGCAGGGGCTGTGGGTGTAACAATTGTATTGATGTCCTCATCACTCGTGGTTAGGTTGATCGTGCTCCGGCGTGGTCAATAACCTCTCGGAGTTGGTTTAGCGATTGCTAAGGCGCGACGTCCTCGCACGTTCGTAGTCGGATCGTCAAAGTCGACTTCCACCAAAGCGATATCCATCATCTCATCGAAAGACGGGACACCTTTGCCTTTATCAAGTGGTATCAGATTTCCAGGTTGCTCGGTGAGATTTTACAGTTTTTCGTAGTTTAGATCGAGTCTGTTCTTCATACCTACAGTCCACGAAAAAGCCACAAAAAAAATTAGGGTTAGTTCATCATATCCGAACCAATCTGAGCCTTTGCATAATCTTTTTAGGGTTTTGCTTTGTTGAATTTGCGGTTGCATCGTCGGTCTAGTTGCTGGTCTTAGAGTCTAGTCTTTAGAGTTTCGAGTTCTGGTCATAAGTTGTCACGCCGCCGCCGCACCATCATCATCGCCCCTGCCATCTACCACCACCGCTCCGAATCCGTATCCATATACCACCACCAATCCGTGTCCATATACCACCACCAATCCATATCCATATACTACCACCGCTACCACCACTGCTGCCATATACCACCACCATATATCCACCACCAATCCGAGTTCCTTGCTTATTAGGTTTGTTTTCGAGATCCATCAAGTTTCCGATTCGTGTTTCCTTGCCGGAGTAGGTTTCGGAAAAAAAAGAGTCGAGAAACCACGCTCCGTTTAGGCCCAAAATTTTTCGAAAACGCATTTTTCGAAAAAAATTCTGGCTATCCTATTTTTAGGTGTTTCTGAGTGTTTTGAGACAGGTGCCATTATAGGAAGTTTGATGAGGACATGACTACCTTGGATATGACCAAAAATATTGCATATATGCATATTTGTCAGGTGATTTCTAGTGCAAACTATTCAATAATCTATTTATGTTATCCAGAACAAAAATACTTCACATACTTTTATGTTTTGTCTAATTGCAGGTGTATGGGACATTTGTACAATCCACATATGAAGATAAGGAAGAAAGAGATGTTTATTTGCTGTCCAAAAAGTTCTCTCACGTCACTTTTGCCCCAAGAGAAGATAGAGTCCAAGTCTCTCACGTTCTGGATTCAGATTCGGACTGCACAGACACACCTGACTCAAAACGCACACAAGTTTTTCATACGGACTCCGAATTGGGTGATTCTTTTTTTGTTGGAAACTAGATTTCGTGCACTTTCCAACCCAGTTGGAATCACCTTCAAATTCGTCCGGAGCGTTGAGTTGTGGACGAAACAATCTGATGCTGTAGCAGAATCCGAGTCAAACTACAAGTCCAAAGGTGTTACATCACCTCCACTTGGGCCCATTGGCCTTGAACGACCTAGATTTAGTTTTAGGCTGCCTTGGGACGTCCTCCCACCTCCTTGGCCGCCACCCCTTGCTCATATATAAGTAGATCCATCTAGTAGCTTTTCCTTGGGATTTGTTTAGTTAAAAGTTAGCCATTGCAACTTCGTGTACTTCGTTTGTGTCCAACGACCAGACCAAGACCGCTTACGGATCCCCACCTTTATCAATACTTCATATATACTCGCAATATTCAGATT
The DNA here is from genome assembly GCF_018294505.1 of Triticum aestivum. NCBI lineage: Eukaryota > Viridiplantae > Streptophyta > Magnoliopsida > Poales > Poaceae > Triticum > Triticum aestivum. Next base: position 96,335 of record NW_025225502.1, read on the forward strand.
GCTTTTATCATATTCTTGCTTGTTCTTCGATTGCTTGCAGGAATAGACCTTCGTGGTCAGGTTGATTGTGCTCCAGCGTGGTCAATAACCTTTCGGAGTTGGTTTAGCGATTGCTAAGGCGCAACGTCGTGCACGTTTGTAGTCGGATCGTCAAAGTCATCTTCACCAAATCGATAGTTATCATCTCATCGAAAGATCGGGACACCCCCGCCTCTATCAAGTGGTATCAGATTTCCAGGTTGCTCGGTGAGATTTTACAGTTTTTCATAGTTTAGATCGAGTCTGTTCTTCATACCTACAGTCCACGAAAAAGCCACAAAAAAAAATTAGGGTTAGTTCATCATATCCGAACCAATCTGAGCCTTTGCATAATCTTTTTAGGGTTTTGTTTAGATTAAACCCAAGTGGAGTGGTATCAGTTTTCAGGTTGCTCGGTGAGAATTTCCAGTTTTCCTAGATTAGATTTATTTTCTTACCTATTGTCCAAGAAAAATCCACAAAAAAAGAGTTAGATCTATTCATCCTTTGTCCAAGCCAGTCTGAGCCTTTGCAATTTTTCTTTTCATTGCTTGCATAGTTGAATTATCGGTTGCATCGTCGTGTCGAGTTGCTGGTCTTAGTGTCTAGGTCGTTTAGAGTTTCGAGTTCTGTTCACATTAGTCACATCGCCGCTGCATCGTTATCCCTTCCGCTGTCCACCACCCATCCATCAATTTCCTCCACGTGCCACCCACCGTTCATTGTCATAATCATAGTTGAGATCGTTCCCATCTTCGCTTGATCCAATCTACATCTTATCTAGTTTGTTTTGAAAAGAGGGAGAGAGAAAAAAAAGATAGAGAAAAAAAACGAGAGAAAAAAAGTAAAAAAAAAGTCAGAGAAAAAAAAGAAAGGAAAAGAAAAAAAGTGTGAGAAAAAAAAGAGAGAAGAAAAAAAAATTGGATCTATCTAGAATCAATCTCGTACCTGAATTCGGATTGGAATCTGTTTTGCGCACTGTTCAGTAAAACAGGTGTATCTTCCTCATACGAAGTCAGTTTTGGCTCCGTGAGTACTCAAATTGAAGATAGAGACGAGCCGCATCTAAATAGTTGCAGAAGCTTGTCCAATATTTGACACCTCAAAATCGACTTCTAAATAGGTCTTTTTGCCCTCCGAAGTTCGTGAACACAACTTGTTCCAATTTTTCAGGCCAGTTTTAGAATTCTTTGACTCCTCCTATCAACTCGGAATTGAGTGATTCTTTTTGCATTGGAATGCTTTAGTTAGTAGCATTCTTTGAAAGAATTTATCAGAAAATTGTCTCAAACTTTTCAAGAGGAAAGTTGGAGAGAGAGTTGTTGTATATCCTGCTTGGCAGTTGTTTTTCATCATTATCTTCACTGCCGTTGTGATCTTCACTTATATCTTGCTGTCAAGAGCTACTTAGTATCCTTCATTGATGCTAGTTGTGCTACGCCGTGACCTCATTAGTGTTCTAGGCTCGCGTCTCTAGTCCGGTCTAGCCTAGGACCAGCACAGTACCGTCGTTGAGCGTTTATTCAACATTGCATCTTTGAATTGATTATTGCTAATCTTTTGCTACCATATATAGCCAACCCAGCTCCACATATTTCTACATCGTGTATACGTATGCTCCCCTGGCAATCGCTTTACTCAATATTCGGAGTTATTTGACACCGTTGGTTGCCGATCACCGCCTGCTGCATGGTAAGAACTTGTAAGACATTGATATTTGCTTTACTGTGAGCGTTTTACCACCACATCCTAGTAGTTATAGGAACATTATTTTTGGGATTTGTTTAGTTAAAAGTTAGCCATTGCAACTTCGTGTACTTCGTTTGTGTCCAACGACCAGACCAAGACCGCTTACGGATCCCCACCTTTATCAATACTTCATATTTATTTGCAATATTCAGATTGCTTTATCATATTCTAGCTCGTTCTTCGATTGCTTGCAGGAATAGACCTTCGTGGTCAGGCTGACCGTGCTTCCAGCATCGTCAGTAACCTCAGGAGATTGGTTTAGCGATTGCTAAGGCGCAACGTCGTGCACGTTTGTAGTCGGATCTTCAAAGTCGTCTCCACCAAATCGATAGTTATCATCTCATCGAAAGATCGGGACACCCCGTCTCTATCAAGTGGTATCAGAGCGGTGATATTTTTTGGGTTTTGTTTCTTGTTCTACTAATCATGACAGGATCCAGAGTCAATTCATGGGCTTTGTCGATCGCGGGAGACGTGCCACCACCTTTGCAAATACCACAACCGTCACGAGAGGTGCACAAACATCCAAATGCACATGATCAGGTTAATGTATCTATACCACCATTTAATGGCCGTTTTAAACCTGCTTTATATATTGAATGGGAGTTCGACATAAAAAATATATTTGCTTCCCATAATTTCGATGAACATAAAAAGGTTAAGGTTGCGGTTGGTTCTTTCACTGGTTATGCTTTGGTTTGGTGGAGTGAATATTGTCGGTTACACCCTGATTATATACCTACTACTTGGGATGATTTGAAACTTGCCATGCGACATACTTTCGTCCCTGCTTATTATACTCGTGACATGATTAAGAAGTTGCAACACTTAAAACAAGGTAGTGAAACTGTAACAAAATATTATGATGATTTACAAACTACCTTGTTGCATTCCTCTTTAGAAGAAAGTGAAGATGATTTTATGGATAGATTTTGGGGAGGATTAAACCGTGATAGTCAAGAGATACTAATTCATGAAGAGTGTTATCCTATGGACCATTTGTTTCATCTTGCTTGCAAAGCTGAACAGGAAATAAAACGACGTGTTGGCCACGAGGAGAACAAGCGCACGGTGCACATTCCAAGAGTTTATATGATTGTTCCTTCAACTACTAGGCATACTATGACAACCACATCCGTTGTTGTCAGGACTACATCACCTCCACCATGTGACACATCGCCCCCGAGAGTGGCTACATCATCTGAGTTGATCATAAGAGGTAATGACAAAGGTACTGATCTTCCATCTCTACATGAGAATGATGAATGCCTTGTCAATTTGAATGCACCATCTGATGAGCTACCCACTACTTTGATCACACCACCTATTTTAGAGGACTACGTTGATAATTTGACTTTGCCATGTGATCAAACAACTGAAATACCAACAATTTTGAGTGCACCCATTGAATTAACTATTGATGCAAAAGAACCAATGTTTAATCATTTTGATATGACCTCCAATATTGGTGATGATTCTGTGTTGAATGACTTATTGCATGTTTGCTTATTTAAGCATGTTGTAGCATGTAAATTTGATGCAAGTAAGGTTTATTCACCAATGTTGGGATGGTTTAATGATGAACATTGTCAATCTTTTGAAATGAATAAGAGCTTCACTTATATGTGCAAACTGAGTTGCAATATTTTCATGCCTTCTACTTCTTGTGCTAATTTTTTGGCTTTAGATTTTATGAACTATGCAAGTTACTCATCTATTCATGTGTCATATATGCAAAAATCTAGGGAAGTAAAAATGGATGACATATACATATACAACATGTACACCTTGTCTCTTTTGTTAGCCACATTTCAGATTAAGCAACGCCGAGGACGGCTTTATTTTCAAGAAGAGGAGGATGATGAGGACATTACTACCTTGGATATGACCAAAAATATTGCATATATGCATATTTGTCAGGTGATTTCTAGTGCAAACTATTCAATAATCTATTTATGTTATCCAGAACAAAAATACTTCACACACTTTTGTGTTTTGTCTAATTGCAGGTGTATGGGACATTTGTACAATCCACATATGAAGATAAGGAAGAAAGAGATGTTTATTTGCTGTCCAAAAAGTTCTCTCACGTCACTTTTGGCCCAAGAGAAGATAGAGTCCAAGTCTCTCACGTTCTGGATTCAGATTCGGACTGCACAGACATACCTGACTCAAAACGCACACAAGTTTTTCATACGGACTCCAAATTGGGTGATTCTTTTTTTGTTGGAAACTAGATTTCGTGCACTTTCCAACCCAATTGGAATCACCTTCAAATTTGATAGAGGCGAGGTGTCCCGATCTTTCGATGAGATGATAACTATCGATTTGGTGGAGATGACTTTGACGATCCGACTACAAACGTGCACGACGTTGTGCCTTAGCAATCGCTAAACCAACCCCGAGAGGTTATTGACCACGCCGGAGCACAATCAACCTGACCACGAAGGTCTATTCCTGCAAGCAATCGAAGAACAAGCAAGAATATGATAAAAGCAATCCGAATATTGCGAGTATATATGAAGTATTGATAAAGGTGGGGATCCGTAAGCGGTCTTGGTCTGGTCGTTGGACACAAACGAAGTACACGAAGTTGCAATGGCTAACTTTTAACTAAACAAATCCCAAGGAAAAAGCTACTAGATGGATCTACTTATATAGGAGCAAGGGGTGGCGGCCAAGGAGGTGGGAGGACGTCCCAAGGCAGCCTAAAACTAACCCTAGGTCGTACAAGGCTCATGGGCCCAAGTGGAGGTGATGTAACACCTTTGGACTTGTAGTTTGACTCGGATTCTGCTGCAACATCAGATTGTTTCGTCCACAACTCAACGCTCCGGACGAATTTGAAGGTGATTCCAATTGGGTTGGAAAGTGCACGAAATCTAGTTTCCAACAAAAAAAGAATCACCCAATTCGGAGTCCGTATGAAAAACTTGTGTGCGTTTTGAGTCAGGTATGTCTGTGCAGTCCGAATCTGAATCCAGAACGTGAGAGACTTGGACTCTATCTTCTCTTGGGCCAAAAGTGACGTGAGAGAACTTTTTGGACAGCAAATAAACATCTCTTTCTTCCTTATCTTCATATGCGGATTGTACAAATGTCCCATACACCTGCAATTAGACAAAACACAAAAGTGTGTGAAGTATTTTTGTTCTGGATAACATAAATAGATTATTGAATAGTTTGCACTAGAAATCACCTGACAAATATGCATATATGCAATATTTTTGGTCATATCCAAGGTAGTAATGTCCTCATCATCCTCCTCTTCTTGAAAATAAAGCCGTCCTCGGCGTTGCTTAATCTGAAATGTGGCTAACAAAAGAGACAAGGTGTACATGTTGTATATGTATATGTCATCCATTTTTACTTCCCTAGATTTTTGCATATATGACACATGAATAGATGAGTAACTTGCATAGTTCATAAAATCTAAAGCCAAAAAATTAGCACAAGAAGTAGAAGGCATGAAAATATTGCAACTCAGTTTGCACATATAAGTGAAGCTCTTATTCATTTCAAAAGATTGACAATGTTCATCATTAAACCATCCCAACATTGGTGAATAAACCTTACTTGCATCAAATTTACATGCTACAACATGCTTAAATAAGCAAACATGCAATAAGTCATTCAACACAGAATCATCACCAATATTGGAGGTCATATCAAAATGATTAAACATTGGTTCTTTTGCATCAATAGTTAATTCAATGGGTGCACTCAAAATTGTTGGTATTTCAGTTGTTTGATCACATGGCAAAGTCAAATTATCAACGTAGTCCTCTAAAATAGGTGGTGTGATCAAAGTAGTGGGTAGCTCATCAGATGGTGCATTCAAATTGACAAGGCATTCATCATTCTCATGTAGAGATGGAAGATCAGTACCTTTGTCATTACCTCTTATGATCAACTCAGATGATGTAGCCACTCTCGGGGGCGATGTGTCACATGGTGGAGGTGATGTAGTCCTGACAACAACGGATGTGGTTGTCATAGTATGCCTAGTAGTTGAAGGAACAATCATATCAACTCTTGGAATGTGCACCGTGCGCTTGTTCTCCTCGTGGCCAACACGTCGTTTTATTTCCTGTTCAGCTTTGCAAGCAAGATGAAACAAATTGATAGAGGCAAAGGTGTCCCGTCTTTCGATGAGAAGGTGGATTTCGCTTTGGTGGAAGTCGACTTTGACGATCCGACTACGAACGTGCGAGGACGTCGCGCCTTAGCAATCGCTAAACCAACTCCGAGAGGTTATTGACCACGCCGGGGCACGATCAACCTGACCACGAGGGTCTGTTTCCTGCGAGCAAACGAAGAACAAGCAAGAAACTAAGATTGCAATCTGGATATTGCGAATATAAGATGAAAGCTTTATTGATCAAGGTGGGGTTCTGTGACGCCTTTGTCTGGTCGTTGAACACAAACGAAGTACGCGAAGTTGCAGCTATGGCGAACTTTTAATCTAAACAAAACCCAAAGTCTAAACGATGCCCTAAGGGCTGTATATATGGAGGAAGAGGGGGGAATTTCGTGGCCCTTGGTGGAGGGGTCCGAAATCAACCCTATCTCTTGTTTCCCCACACATACGGACTCTAAAAATAGCCTATACTTATGTATTTCGAAATTACATGGGCCTGGCCCAATAATAAGGTGACGCAGCACCTAAAATAGCCTCGGGACGAAATTTAGGAAGTGGCATCTTGTATATTTCGTCCAAGGCTTCATGCACACATTATGGTGGCTTCAAAGTCCTGAAATCATCACTTGTAACTGATGAGGACATGACTATCTTGGATATGACCAAAAATATTGCATATATGCATATTTGTCAGGTGATTTCTAGTGCAAACTATTCAATAATCTATTTATGTTATCCAGAACAAAAATACTTCACACACTTTTGTGTTTTGTCTAATTGCAGGTGTATGGGACATTTGTACAATCCACATATGAAGATAAGAAAGAAAGAGATGTTTATTTGCTGTCCAAAAAGTTCTCTCACGTCACTTTTGGCCCAAGAGAAGATAGAGTCCAAGTCTCTCACGTTCTGGATTCAGATTCGGACTGCACAGACATACCTGACTCAAAACGCACACAAGTTTTTCATACGGACTCCGAATTGGGTGATTCTTTTTTTGTTGGAAACTAGATTTCGTGCACTTTCCAACCCAATTGGAATCACCTTCAAATTCGTCCGGAGCGTTGAGTTGTGGACGAAACAATCTGATGCTGCAGCAGAATCCGAGTCAAACTACAAGTCCAAAGGTGTTACATCACCTCCACTTGGGCCCATTGGCCTTGTACGACCTAGATTTAGTTTTAGGCTGCCTTGGGACGTCCTCCCACCTCCTTGGCCGCCACCCCTTGCTCCTATATAAGTAGATCCATCTAGTAGCTTTTCCTTGCGATTTGTTTAGTTAAAAGTTAGCCATTGCAACTTCGTGTACTTCGTTTGTGTCCAACGACCAGACCAAGACCGCTTCCGGATCCCCACCATTATCAATACTTCATATATACTCGCAATATTCAGATTGCTTTTATCATATTCTTGCTTGTTCTTCGATTGCTTGCAGGAATAGACCTTCGTGGTCAGGCTGACCGTGCTTCCAGCATCGTCAGTAACCTCAGGAGATCGGTTTAGCGATTGCTAAGGTGCAACGTCGTGCACATTTGTAGTCGGATCGTGAAAGTCGTCTCCATCAAATCGATAGTTATCATCTAATCGAAAGATCGGGACCCTCGTCTCTATCAAGTGGTTTTGCTTTGTTGAATTTGCGGTTGCATCATCGTGTCTAGTTGATTTAGCGATTGCTAAGGCGCAACGTCGTGCACGTTTGTAGTCGGATCGTCAAAGTCATCTTCACCAAATCGATAGTTATCATCTCATCGAAAAGATCGGGACACCCCCGCCTCTATCAAAGTTTTTTTTGACCCGTTTCCAGTCTTTGGGTCCGGGCAGTCGAAAAAAAAAATTTGGTCGAAAAAAAAATTTCGTGTCCATCCTGTCAGTTTGACCTAGGAAGAGTTTTGAGACACTCGCCATTATAGTGATTTTTCTCAAAAAAAAGCAGCGCAAAAAAAAAAGAGCACAAAAAAAAGAGCGAATTTTTTTTTTCAGAGTGTGCTTTTCCCTTGTTTACGTGCCGCGCCGTGTTTTTGTTGGTGTTCTAGGCTCGCGTCTCTAGCACAGTCTAGCCTAGGACCAGCGCAGTACCGTCGTTGAGCGTTTATTCAACTTTGCATCTCTGAATTGATTATTGCTGACCTTTTTGCTACCATACTATAAGCCTTCCCAGCTCCACATACATCTACGTCGTGTGTTTGACTCTCCCTGGTAATCGCTCTATCCAAGCTTTGAGAGTTTTTGACTACAACGGTTGCCGATCACCGCCTGCTGTTGGGTAAGAACTGGTAAGAATTTGAGATTTGCTTGACGGATTTGTGATACACCACCACCACTTCTTAGTAGTCTGTAGGATCATATTCTTGTGTGTTTCTATTGCTGCTAACCATGCCAGGATCACAACCCGACGAGATTGACTGGGAGAACTTATCGAACAAGGAGCTTCATGATAAGTTTCAGCAAATGATGACTGAACAGGTGCAAGATGTGCTAAACAATTTTGAAGAGGCCATGGAGAAGATTACTGGTGATGAGGACATGACTACCTTGGATATGACCAAAAATATTGCATATATGCATATTTGTCAGGTGATTTCTAGTGCAAACTATTCAATAATCTATTTATGTTATCCAGAACAAAAATACTTCACACACTTTTGTGTTTTGTCTAATTGCAGGTGTATGGGACATTTGTACAATCCACATATGAAGATAAGGAAGAAAGAGATGTTTATTTGCTGTCCAAAAAGTTCTCTCACGTCACTTTTGGCCCAAGAGAAGATAGAGTCCAAGTCTCTCACGTTCTGGATTCAGATTCGGACTGCACAGACACACCTGACTCAAAACGGACACAAGTTTTTCATACGGAGTCCGAATTGGGTGATTCTTTTTTTGTTGGAAACTAGATTTCGTGCACTTTCCAACCCAATTGGAATCACCTTCAAATTCGTCCGGAGCATTGAGTTGTGGACGAAACAATCTGATGCTGCAGCAGAATCCGAGTCAAACTACAAGTCCAAAGGTGTTACATCACCTCCACTTGGGCCCATTGGCCTTGTACGACCTAGATTTAGTTTTAGGCTGCCTTGGGACGTCCTCCCACCTCCTTGGCCGCCACCCCTTGCTCCTATATAAGTAGATCCATCTAGTAGCTTTTCCTTGGGATTTGTTTAGTTAAAAGTTAGCCATTGCAACTTCGTGTACTTCGTTTGTGTCCAACGACCAGACCAAGACCACTTTTCGGATCCCCACCATTATCAATACTTCATACATATTCGCGATATTCAGATTGCTTTTATCATATTCTTGCTTGTTCTTCGATTGCTTGCAGGAATAGACCTTCGTGGTCAGGTTGATCGTGCTCCCGCGTGGTCAATAACCTCTCGGAGTTGGTTTAGCGATTGCTAAGGCACAACGTCGTTGCACGTTTGTAGTCGGATCGTCAAAGTCGTCTCCACCAAATCGATAGTTATCATCTCATCGAAAGATCGGGACACCCCGGCTCTATCAACTGGCCTTGAGAAGACGTTCGAAACAAAGCTCGATAACAGATTTAATGAACTGCTTGCGCGTCTTCCACCACCGGCTGCACCTGTCGCACCTCTACAACAACAACAACTACGCCCCCTTCCGAATCAGTATGGATGAGCACAGCGTGTTCCTATTGAGCCAGGACAAAATTCTGGTGCCGCTGCTACTGCTGTTGGTGCTTCTTTGACTCCTGCTACTGCTGCTGCTGGTACCCAGGAGGATGATGATTATGTGGGAGATTATGAGGATGAAGTTGATCAAAATCCGAACTACGTGCAGCCACCAGCACCACCACCACCAGGTCGACCTTAGGTATATATTCGTAATGGTAGGCCTGCACCACCACCTCAGGTACGAGATGATGTCCATATTCCTAAACTGAAATTGAATATTCCACCATTTGAGGGTAGATATGTTCCTGATATATATCTTACTTGGGAGTTAGAAACTGAACAACGATTTACATGTTTACAATATCCTGAGGAGAGACGTGTTGCTGCTGCTGTTTGTGCTTTCACTAGTTTTGCATGTGTATGGTGGTCTGAACATTGTAGATTATATCCTATTCCAACTACTTGGGCTGCTTTGAAAACTGCTATGCGTACGCGTTGGGTTCCACCATATTATCAACGTGAATTGCTTCAAAAATTGCAGCGTTTAAGACAAGGGAAAAATTCTGTAGAAGAATATTATCAGGAATTACAAACTGGCATGATTAGATGTGGTATTGTTGAGGAGAATGAAGCTATGCTTGCACGTTTTCTGGGTGGATTAAATAGAGAGATTCAGACCATTCTAGACTATAAGGAGTATACTAATATCACTCGTTTATTCCATCTTGCTTGTAAAGCTTAACGTGAAGTGCAAGATCGACAAGCATTGGGGCGAACTAACTTTTCTGCAGGCCGACCTTCATCATGGACACCGCGTGCATCTTCTACTTCAACTGCACCAGCACCTCAATTAGGTGCCTCCTCCAGTCGTGATACAAGAAAACACGCACAACCACCATTATCTGCCAAGAGCGCACCTGCTGGGCCTGCACGGAGTTCTTCTTCTTCCATGGCATCAACAGGGCACACAAGTGATATTATTTGTCGTCGTTGTAAGGGAGGAGGTCATTATGCGAGAGAATGCAAATCTCCGCGTGTGATGATTGCTACCGCGGATGGTGGATATGAGTCTGCTAGTGACTACGATGAGGAGGTTTTGGCTCTTATTACACGTGAAGAACATGGTGGAGATGATTCTGATCATGAGACGCAATACATGGCTCCTGAAGACGCTGACAGGTATGAATGTTTAGTTGCTCAACGTGTTTTGAGTGTGCAGGTCACACAAGCTGAGCAAAATCAAAGGCACAATTTGTTCCATACCAAGGGAGTTGTGAAGGAACGTTCTGTGCGCGTCATCATAGACGGAGGTAGTTGCAACAACTTGGCTAGCATGGAGATGGTGGAGAAGCTTTCTCTCACCACAAGACCACATCCACATCCTTACTACATCCAATGGTTCAACAACAGCGGCAAGGTTAAGGTAACATGTACTGTTCGTGTGCATTTTAGTATCTCTACATATGCTGATTATGTTGATTGTGATGTGGTACCTATGCAAGCATGTTCCTTATTACTTGGTAGACCATGGCAATTTGATAAAAATTCTGTACACCATGGTAGAAACAATCACTATACTCTTGTTCATAAGGATAAAAATATTACTTTGCTTCCTATGACTCCTGATTCCATTTTGAAAGATGATATTAATAGAGCTAATAAAGCAAAACAGGAGAAGAATAAGAGTGAAAATCAGATTGTGGCAAAAGAATTTGAGCAACAAATGAAGCCTAATAATAAACCATCTAGTGTTGCTTCTGAAATTAAATTGAAAAGTGCATGTTTATTTGCCACCAAATCTGATATTGATGAGCTAGATTTCAGCAAATCTGTTTGCTATGCTTTTGTGTGCAAAGAGGCATTATTTTCATTCAAGGACGTGCCGTCCTGTTTGCCTCCTGCTGTCACTAACATTTTGCAGGAGTTCGCTGACGTTTTTCCACAAGACGTGCCACCGGGATTACCGCCTATTCGAGGGATTGAGCATCAGATTGACTTAATTCCCGGTGCTTCACTGCCAAACCGTGCACCATACAGTACCAATCCAGAGGAGACGAAGGAGATTATGCGTCAAGTACAAGAGCTTCTCGACAAAGGTTATATACGCGAATCCCTTAGTCCTTGTGTTGTTCCTATTATTCTAGTGCCGAAAAAGGATGGTACATCACGTATGTGTGTTGATTGTAGAGGCATTAATAATATTACTATTCGTTATCGTCATCCTATTCCTAGGCTAGATGATATGCTTGATGAATTGAGTGGCTCTACAATATTCTCCAAAGTTGATTTGCGTAGTGGCTACCATCAAATTCGTATGAAATTGGGAGATGAATGGAAAACAGCATTTAAAACTAAGTTTGGATTATATGAGTGGTTAGTCATGCCTTTTGGGTTAACTAATGCACCTAGTACTTTCATGAGATTAATGAACGAAGTTTTACGTGCTTTCATTGGACGATTTGTGGTAGTTTACTTTGATGACATATTGATTTATAGCAGATCTTTGGAAGAACATTTGGAACATTTACGTGCTGCTTTTATTGCTCTACGTGATGCACGTTTGTTTGGTAACCTTGGGAAGTGCACCTTTTGCACCGACCGAGTATCTTTTCTTGGCTATGTTGTTACTCCACAGGGAATTGAAGTTGATAAAGCCAAGATTGAAGCTATTGAGAGTTGGCCGCAGCCCAAAACGGTCACCCAAGTGAGGAGTTTTCTTGGCCTCGCTGGATTCTATAGGCGTTTTGTGAGAGATTTCAGCACCATTGCTGCACCTCTCAATGAGCTTACAAAGAAAGATGTGCCTTTTCTTTGGGGTACCGCACAGGAAGAAGCCTTCACGGTATTGAAAGATAAGTTGACACATGCTCCTTTACTCAACTTCCTGATTTTAATAAGACTTTTGAGCTTGAATGTGATGCTAGTGGAATTGGATTAGGAGGTGTGTTATTACAAGATGGCAAACCTGTTGCATACTTTTCTGAAAAATTGAGTGGGCCTAGTCTGAATTATTCTACTTATGATAAAGAATTATATGCTCTTGTTCGGACTTTAGAAACATGGCAACATTATTTATGGCCCAAAGAATTTGTTATACATTCTGATCATGAATCTTTGAAACATATTAAAAGTCAAGCTAAACTGAATCGTAGACATGCTAAATGGGTTGAATTCATTGAGACTTTCCCTTATGTCATTAAACACAAGAAGGGAAAAGAAAATGTTATTGCTGATGCATTGTCTCGTCGCTATACTATGCTTTCACAACTTGACTTCAAAATATTTGGTTTGGAGACCATCAAAGATCAATATGTGCATGATGCTGATTTTAAAGATGTAATGCATAATTGTATAGAAGGAAGAATGTGGAACAAGTTTGTTGTTAACGATGGATTTGTGTTTCGTGCTAACAAGCTATGCATTCCAGCTAGCTCCGTTCGTCTTTTGTTGTTGCAGGAGGCGCATGGAGGAGGATTAATGGGACACTTTGGCGTGAAGAAGACAGAGGACGTACTTGCTACACATTTCTTTTGGCCAAAGATGAGACGGGATGTTGAGCGTTTTATTGCTCGCTGCACTACATGTCAAAAAGCTAAGTTACGACTCAATCCTCATGGTTTATATATGCCTTTGCCTGTACCTAGTGTTCCTTGGGAGGATATATCTATGGACTTTGTTTTAGGTTTACCTCGAACAAAGAAGGGGAGGGATAGCATATTTGTTGTCGTGGATAGATTCTCGAAAATGGCACACTTTATACCATGTCATAAAAGCGATGATGCTGTTAATGTTGCTGATTTGTTCTTTCGTGAAATTATTCGCTTGCATGGTGTGCCAAATACTATTGTTTCAGATCGTGATACTAAATTTCTTAGCCACTTTTGGAGATGTTTATGGGCTAAGTTGGGGACTAAACTGCTTTTTAGTACTACTTGTCACCCCCAAACTGATGGACAAACTGAAGTAGTCAATAGAACATTGTCTACTATGCTTAGGGCTGTTTTGAAGAATAATAAGAAAATGTCGGAGGAATGCTTGCCTCATATTGAATTTGCTTATAATCGTTCATTGCATTCTACTACTAAGATGTGCCCTTTTGAAGTTGTGTATGGTTTCCTACCTCGTGCACCTATTGATTTGTTGCCTCTTCCATCTTCGGAGAAGGTTAATTTTGATGCTAAACAACGTGCTGAATTGATTTTAAAAATGCATGAGTTAACTAAGGAAAACATTGAGCGTATGAATGCTAAATATAAACTTGCTGGAGATAAGGGTAGAAAACATGTTGTGTTTGCACCTGGAGATCTTGTTTGGTTACATTTGCGTAAGGATAGATTTCCTGATTTGCGCAAATCAAAGCTAATGCCACGTGCTGATGGTCCCTTTAAGGTGTTAGAGAAAATAAATGGTAATGCATATAAACTTGAGCTGCCTGCAGATTTTGGGGTTAGTCCCACTTTTAACATTGCAGATTTGAAGCCTTATTTGGGTGAGGAAGATGAGTTTCCGTCGAGGACGACTTCATTTCAAGAAGGGGAGGATGATGAGGACATCAATATCATTGTTACACCCACAGCCCCTACTGCTACATATATGGGACCAATTACTAGAGCTCGCGCACGCCAATTAAATTATCAGGTACTTTCGTTTCTTGGTAATGATTCTAATGTTCATGAGAATATGATGCTGCCTAAATTGGATACATTTGTTTTGCTTACAAATGAAGGGCCTAGCTTGGAGAAGGATGAACATTGGAGCAAGAACAAGCATGGAGATGATGGCATGCGCAAGGGGAACAAGAACGGAGTTACAAGTGATGATTTCAGGACTTTGAAGCCACCATAATGGGCGCATGAAGCCTTGGACGAAATATACAAGATGCCACTTCATAAATTTCGTCCCGAGGTTATTATAGGTGCTGCGTCACCTTATTATTGGGCCAGGCCCATGTAATTTCGAAATACATAAGTATAGGCTATTTTTAGAGTCCGTATGTGTGGGGAAACAAGAGATAGGGTTGATTTCTGACCCCTCCACCAAGGGCCACGAAATTCCCCCCTCTTCCTCCATATATACAGCCCTTAGGGCATCGTTTAGACTTTGGGTTTTGTTTAGATTAAAAGTTCGCCATAGCTACAACTTCGCGTACTTCGTTTGTGTTCAACGACCAGACAAAGGCGTCACAGAACCCCACCTTGATCAATAAAGCTTTCATCTTATATTCGCAATATCCAGATTGCAATCTTAGTTTCTTGCTTGTTCTTCGTTTGCTCGCAGGAAACAGACCCTCGTGGTCAGGTTGATCGTGCTCCGGCGTGGTCAATAACCTCTCGGAGTTGGTTTAGCGATTTCTAAGGCGCGACGTCCTCGCACGTTCGTAGTTGGATCGTCAAAGTCGACTTCCACCAAAGCAATATCCATCATCTCATCGAAAGACGGGACACCTTTGCCTTTATCATGTATGTTACATTTGTACAATCCACATATGAAGATAAGGGGGAAAGAGATGTTTAAGTGCTGTTCAAAAAGTCCTCTCGCGTCACTTTTGGGCCAAGAGAAGATAGAGTGCAAGTCTCTTATGTTCTGGATTCAGATTCGGGATGCACAGACACATCTAATTTAAAACGCCAAGAACTCTTTCATACGGACTCCAAATTGGATGATTCTTTTTTTTGTTGGAAAGTAGATTTCATACTATTTCCAGCCGAATTTGAATCGCCTTAAAACCCATCCGGGGCATTGATTTATCGACAAAACAATCTGATGCTGCAGCAGAATCCGAGTCAAACTACAAGTCCAAAGGTGTTGCATCACCTCCACTTGGGCCCATGAGCCTTGTACGACCTAGGGTTAGTTTTAGGCTGCCTTGGGATGTCCTCCCACCTACTTGGCTGCCACCCCTTCCTCCTATATAAGTAGATCCATCAAATAGCTTTTCCCTTGGGATTTGTTTAGTTAAAAGTTAGCCATTGCAACTTCGTATACTTCGTTTTGTGTCCAATGACCAGACCAAGACCGCTTACGGATCCCCACCTTTATCAGTACTTCATATATATTCTCAATATTCAAATTACTTTATCATATTCTTGCTTGTTCTTCGATTGCTTGCAGGAATAGACCTTCGTGGTCAGGTTGATCGTGCTCCGGCATGGTCAATAACCTCTCGGAGTTGGTTTAGCGATTGCTAAGGCGCAACATCGTGCACGTTTGTAGTCGGATCGTCAAAGTCGTCTCCACCAAATCGATAGTTATCATCTCATCGAAAGATCGGGACACCCCCGCCTCTATCATGCGTATGATGGACTGTTGGACTATGAAGATACAAGATAGAAGACTTTGTCCTGTGTCCAGATAGGACTCTCCTTTGCGTGGAAGGCAAGCTTGACGGTCAGGATATGAAGATTCCCTTCTCTGTAACCGGCTCTATGTAACCCTAGCCGCCTCTGGTGTCTATATAAACCGGAGGGTTTAGTCTGTAGGACGATGACAATCATAACCATAGGCTAGCTTCTAGGGTTTAGCCTCTTCGATCCCGTGGTAGATCAACTCTTGTAATACACATATCATCAAGATCAATCAAGGAGGAAGTAGGGTATTACCTCCATCGAGAGGGCCCAAACCTGGGTAAACATTCTGTCCCCCGCCTCTTGTTACCATTAGCCTTAGACGCACAATTCGGGACCCCTACCCGAGATCCGCCAGTTTTGACACCGACAGCAGGGGCCTAGGCGGTCGAGGTCAGGCACCCGGGTTTGGTGGCCCGGGCACCCGGGCGGTGCTGGGCTGTTCTAGCAGCTGGGCCGGGCACCCAGGGTGTGGCGGCCCGGGCACCTGGTGGGGCATCTCCAGCGCTAGGTGGAGGAGGCCGGGCACCCGGGGGTAGTGGCTCAGGCAGGAGGCCGGGCACCCGGGTGCTGCCTAGGCCGCGGCGGGTGTTTGGCCGGGCACCCGGTGCTTCGCAGCCGGGCACCCAAGGCCGGCTGGGGCTGCGGCCAAGTGGTGGCCGGGCACCCGGGGTCGAGGCGGCTGGGCACCCGGGTGGTCCAAGGGCTTGGCCCATTCCTCATCCTCGCTCTTCTTGTTCTCCTCTTCTTGTCTGTAGGTGCTCGGGTCTTCGTGCTAGCCTCTCCATGATCAACACCTTGATACCTAATATGCGTAACATCTCTGCTTGAGGTAGGATCCAACTCACATGTGTATCCGAATGGAAATCAAAGAGGAAAGAGTTAACCTTGGTTTCAAAGGCGCATGCGTGAGCTCTCGTCATATGTCCTCTCCGTGCTTGCGGTGGTGATGGAGCGTCCATGGTGATGAGCGAGGGATGCTCCGCATCACTTGTCGAATATCTTCTTTGCATCCTTGTCAGCAGAAGATACAGAGACACACATTTACAACCTGTTTTTAGTGTTCTATCCTTTTGCCTGAAAACCGAAGATGCCGGAACGACCACCCGACAATGCAGGTGTGCGTGGGAACATAGATCAACTCCTGACAAGTTGCATGCACGCCACGTGTTCCTTAGATGTGAACTGCCAGGGGCACCTGCGTATTTGCGCTATGCCGCCCTCCTCCTTATAAATACACACCCCTCACGGTCAAAATTTCTTCTTCCACCTCGCCACCTCGCTCAAACGCTAGCGCCTCCGCTAGCTCGCGTCGACGCCAGAGATGAAGCGCTTAGCTGCCGCGACTTCTTCGACCTCTTCATCTCCATCGCCGCCATAGGTGTCTTCCGCCGCCAAGTTAGGGCACAGGAGATTGGACTTCTTGGCCTCCCGTCTACTTCGTCTAGCAGTTCATCTATGGTAATTAAAACCTACTTTTTACAGTCTTTTCGATCTGTCAAATCCATCCACTTCAACCAAAAGTGGTTTATACACTTCTGAATCTGGATCTGTCTCTTTTTTAATCTCATATATTGCAAAGTATTTTCACTTATGCGTCAAAACTAGTTAGATTCCTCACTTGTACCTATTTGCGGATTCGTACAAATCTGGAACCAACTTCCTTCAATAAGTGAATGTCTTCGCACCGTGAGGTCCATGTCTTCTAAACTGATTTATCTTCAAAATGTTCTGAGAATGCATATGACCTCTTCCCCTTCCCTCACATCTCTAATGCTGTCACAGGTACATGTCCGTGGGAGAATCCCTTGGTTCTCATAGTCTGCATTCATTTGCAGAATTCTTACAGTGTGACATCGAATCTCCTGAAGCTAGTTCTTTGCTTGACCAGCAAACGGAAGCCTTTCACTGCTTTGAAGCCAATCAGTCTGAACCTTATGGCTTTAGAGATGTCTGCAAGGAAAGGAGGCAGGCAACACCGTGGCAACACTGTACTTGATTTGCCTGATGACCTATATGTACTCTGTAAGTCTGACCCAGAGGACAGTTACACCCAGCGCAACAACCGGATCCAATGGATCCGAATATATTGGGCAGAGCAATTGTTCAAGTACAGGTTTGTAACACCTGAATATGCTGAAAAGAATGCCATCAAACACCCGTGGGGTGACTGTCTGTACCGCGGTTTGGTACCAAAGAACAAGGCTGAAGCTATTGAACAAGGGTTTTACCCCTGTATGGCTAGAGGACCACAGCTTGAGAATGATGACCCATCTTCTCTCTTATGGTGTTGTGAAGACAATCTTTTCAAGCGCAACTTCCAGTTTGCAAAAGATTCTGCGGCTAAGAACCAAAATGAGTTTGGCCTCAACTTCAACCATGGCCCCTCCGCCCCAAGACCAGATGGAACTCGTGAAGTGATGAGGACATCAATACAATTGTTACACCCACAGGCCCTGCTGCTATACATACTGGACCAATTACTAGAGCTCGCGCACGCCAACTAAATTACCAGGTACTTTCGTTTCTTGGTAATGATTCTAATGTTCATGAGAATATGATGCTGCCTAAATTGGATACATTTGTTTTGCTTACAAATAAAGGGCCTAGCTTGGAGAAGGATGAACATTGGAGCAAGAACAAGCATGGAGATGATGGCATGCGCAAGGGGAACAAGAACGGAGTTACAAGTGATGATTTCAGGACTTTGAAGCCACCATAATGGGCGCATGAAGCCTTGGACGAAATATAAAAGATGCCACTTCATAAATTTCGTCCCGAGGTTATTATAGGTGCTGCGTCACCTTATTATTGGGCCAGGCCCATGTAATTTCGAAATACATAAGTATAGGCTATTTTTAGAGTCCGTATGTGTGGGGAAACAAGAGATAGGGTTGATTTCGGACCCGTCCACCAAGGGCCACGAAATTCCCCCCTCTTCCTCCATATATACAGCCCTTAGGGCATCGTTTAGACTTTGGGTTTTGTTTAGATTAAAAGTTCGCCATAGCTGCAACTTCGCGTACTTCGTTTGTGTTTAACGACTAGACAAAGGCGTCACAGAACCCCACCTTGATCAATAAAGCTTTCATCTTATATTCGCAATATCCAGATTGCAATCTCAGTTTCTTGCTTGTTCTTCGTTTGCTCGCAGGAAACAGACCCTCGTGGTCAGGTTGATCGTGCTCCGGCGTGGTCGATAACCTCTCGGAGTTGGTTTAGCGATTGCTAAGGCGCGACGTCCTCGCACGTTCGTAGTCGGATCGTCAAAGTCGACTTCCACCAAAGCGATATCCATCATCTCATCGAAAGACGGGACACCCCGCCTCTATCATGAAGCTAATGAGAACAGGATTGGCCCCTTCGCCAACTTTGACGGGCTTCTGTCTCATATTGCTGCCCAGAGGGCTATTGTGGAGCAATCTACTGAAGAAGCTGATTCTGATGATGCTCCATCACCGCCAAAGCAGCAAAAGAAGAAGAAGGCAAAAGCTTCAAAGCCATCTGCCTCTGCTACTCCAAAAGGTTCAACCAAAAAGTCACTGACAACTACACCGCCTGAATCCAGTATGCAGTCTGAAGATTTATCTCGCGTGTCCAAGAGGACCAAGAAGCCATTGCCCAAGAAGTCTACTGGGCAACCCCTCACTCCTGCTGCCATTCTGCACAACGAGGAGGACACCATTGATCTGTCCAGCGATGAAGATCTTGGTGATGAAGCCCTTGAGATGTTGATCAAGAGTAATCAAGAGGCGGAGATCTTCAGTGATCTGCCCCTCTTTGATGTTGACATCTTGAACAACTTCATTGATGAGTGGTTCGATGACTAGAACATCAGCATTGACAGTCTGCAGCTGCCGGTGGGCAACAGCGTCACATTCCACTCTGCAATTGCTAATGAGCTGGCCCTGGCATAGAAACTCGTTGAGCTCAAGAACAAAACTGACTACGAGAAGGCCCATTTCAAGAAGAACATGCACACGCTCAGTGTGGAAGATGTGCAAATCTTTCAGAAGATGTTGCATGGCCTCAAAACTGAATTTCATAAGAAGCATGAAGAAGCCAAAGGCTCTTGAGAATGCATGAAATCTTATGCTCAGAAATGTGTGCAAGCACACAATGAAGCTGAAAAGAGGAAATCACTTGGGTGTCCTGGCATTGATCCAAGAATGGCTGCTAAGAAGAGCAGAAGCCTGTTGAAGCTAATCCTGACATTGCAAGGCAGGGACAACCCAGCATTGTCTTCCCTGCCAACATGACTGGCTCGAAGCCAAAGGTCCCCTCAGCTGCTTCTGAGCTCAAGAAGACTAAGCATGCTGAAGCAAAAGCCAGGAAAAGGAAGCACAATGATACATCTGATGATGTCCCTTCCAAGAAAAAGTTGAAGACTAAGGGCTCTAAGTCTTCAAAGAAAGATCGTGCTGCTGCCCCTGAGCCCCTTTTTGTTGAACCCATCTCTGTTGTATATCCTACCTCTACCAATCGCGAGCACCGTCTCATTGTTCATGAGCCTGCTCCCGCAGAGGCTCCAGAATCTGATGAAGTTCCAACTGTTGACCCCAACACAGCTGAAGACACTGTTCATGAGGACAATGTAGTTGATGATGAAGTCCTTCCTCGGCTCGAGCACTAGTTGGTATCATCGCCTGCTCCAACGAGCAGTGAATACATTAGCATTGGTCATCCATTGATGCCAATTTCTCAAGATGACTCCTGGGCTGAGCGCCAACAAGAAGAAACCCCTGTTCAAGATGAGACACCCCATACTCCACCAACTCAAGTTACCTATCCGGTACTTGATGATGACAATTACATGGAGACCACTCCACCTCTAAAGGCATCGCTAGTGTTTCGCAGGCTTCGCAAAGGTCTCAAGCCATCCGTCTCCACGTCCACCATTCCAGAAGAAGATTCACAACAATACAGCTCAGTGGCACGTCAAGTGTTCCCTGAAGAGAATCCTTCTGCAACTGATCAAGCATCTGAAGCTAATGTTGCTGAAGACATTCCGACTGCATCAGTCAATGAAAAACAAAGAGAAGAAGAAAGAGAAGCCACACCCTCTGATGAGGACATCAATACAATTGTTACACCCACAGCCCCTGCTGCTATACATACTGGACCAATTACTAGAGCTCGTGCACGCCAACTAAATTACCAGGTACTTTCGTTTCTTGGTAATGATTCTAATGTTCATGAGAATATGATGCTGCCTAAATTGGATACATTTGTTTTGCTTACAAATGAAGGGCCTAGCTTGGAGAAGGATGAACATTGGAGCAAGAACAAGCATGGAGATGATGGCATGCGCAAGGGGAACAAGAACGGAGTTACAAGTGATGATTTCAGAACTTTGAAGCCACCATAATGTGTGCATGAAGCCTTGGACGAAATATACAAGATGCCACTTCATAAATTTCGTCCCGAGGCTATTTTAGGTGCTGCGTCACCTTATTATTGGGCCAGGCCCATGTAATTTCGAAATACATAAGTATAGGCTATGTTTAGAGTCCGTATGTGTGGGGAAACAAGAGATAGGGTTGATTTCGGACCCCTCCACCAAGGGCCACGAAATCCACCCCCTCTTCCTCCATATATACAGCCCTTAGGGCATCGTTTAGACCTTGGGTTTTGTTTAGATTAAAAGTTCGCCATAGCTGCAACTTCGCGTACTTCGTTTGTGTTCAACGACCAGACAAAGGCGTCACAGAACCCCACCTTGATCAATAAAGCTTTCATCTTATATTCGCAATATCCAGATTGCAATCTCAGTTTCTTGCTTGTTCTTCGTTTGCTCGCAGGAAACAGATCCTCGTGGTCAGGTTGATCGTGCTCCGGCGTGGTCAATAACCTCTCGGAGTTGGTTTAGCGATTGCTAAGGCGCGACGTCCTCGCACGTTCGTAGTCGGATCGTCAAAGTCGACTTCCACCAAAGCAAAATCCACCATCTCATCGAAAGACGGGACACCTTTGCCTCTATCACCCCCGGTTGTTGATCAAGTCATTCTTGAAGCCTGACCCTCCGGTCATTGACCAAATGGGGGTTGAAAACAATGAGGCTACCACCAACATTGCTACTGAAGCCAATGACCCTGTCATGGCTGAAGACAATGTGGAGCCTGAAGCCAATGTGAATGTTGAAGCTACTGTGACGCCAGTCATCACTGATGGTGCTGTTCCTCCCCCACGACCTCACACCATGGAATTGGCTTTCGATCGTGACGATCAGCCGGTCACTGTTCGCTGGCCAATTATGATTCCTCCTACCGCCCCAGGACCACAATATGACTACCATGTGGAGCGAAGGCCTCAAGTCCAGAAGCCAAAGCCGTGTCTGCCAAGGCTGCCTACCGATATAACTACACAAGGCTCATTCAGTGTGCTCAGTTTCAGAGAAGACAATACATTCTTTGACAGTGCCAAGAACCCTTACAAGAAGCCAAGAATCTCACTGATAGATTTTGGAGCCACCAACATCGAATCTATTACTCTTGCATTCTGTACAATTAAGACAGAATTTTCCATACAAGCGTCTGGATTGTGATGCTATGGCTGGGTTGCCATGTCTGGAAGAAGCCCTTGACTGCTTCAGGGATGTTGGTCTTTTGGCATTTGTCACTAATAAAGAGCACTGGAATGAAGAGCTTCTCATGTAGTTCTATGCCACCTTACACATTCGAGGCTACAACAGGGATCCAAAGACTTGGATCCTTGAGTGGATGACAGGTGATGTGCATCACAAAGCCAAAGCTCAGGATATCATCGAGCTGACTTCCTTGCCCACTCCAGGTGAGCTATATGAACCTGGTTGTTCACTTTATCAGAATGAACTACAAAGCATATTTCAGAAGCCTAAGCCAAACATGAGCCAAATGCTAAGCATGATGAAGCCTTTGCCTCAAGACGCTGAATATCCAAAGGAATTCTTTGTTAAGTACCTTGAGTATCTGCCATGCACAGTTTATCACATTCTAAGGCATACTCTCTGGACCATCAAAGGCCAGTCATCTGAAGCCAAACTTGAAGGCTCCATGAAGACTTTGGTGTTCTATATCGTCAATGGCATAAGATTCAACACTCAGGATTTCTTCATCAGAGAACTTGCTGCTTCCGGGATTGATCTGTTTGGTCAGAAGTTCTATGCTCTATGGGTGATGCGTTTGATTAAGCTTCATTCAACTGTTGACTATCAGCCCTTAGCTCACAATCACATTGTTTTCTTGCTTGAGCCTGCAAAGAAGCCCCTACATCTTCAGAATGCTGAGTTCCAGAGCTTCACATAGCCCATTGATGGTGTTCATGTGCCCAATGCTGCAACTCATGCCTATCCCTTGGCTAGAAACCTGCGCCTACCACATCGTGCAAACACCAAAGCCACTGCAAGCACCATTGCACAAAGGCCTCAAAAACGTCCTCGTGTTCTCAATGACCGTCAGCTTCTGGAGGCTTTACATCAAAAGTAGGAAAAACATCATAATTGGCTAAAGCGTCAGATGAAGACTATCTTGGTGGATGTCAATCTCATTCGCCAAGAACTCGTTTGTTGCTCATGAAGCTTGTCACCGTTCCTGGAAGAGTCTCACTTTGCTCTGCGCTGAAGATGAACTTCGCGCGGATGGCTTCACTGAAAACTTCAAGTTTGACTCTAGGCCTTCTCAAAATACAAGTTGGTGTCGCACACCCTCCATTAAAGATTCTGAGTACTCATCCTCGGCTGCACCTGTTGTTGCAAGAGTCGTCGATGAAGAAGATGATTGTAACACCCCGAGAATCATGCTACAGTAATCTCCTTCCAATGATGCCTTGTCATCATTGTTACTGTTGCTAATCTTCACTTGATCCAAATCACCGATTCAAATTCAAATCCAATCTAAAGTCAAAAACTCTTATTTGTCAGACAGGAGATCTAAAATGTCCATCTTGTGGCAAATAGTCATTTGTTAATATTGGTGGTGAACCAACATTTTTGCAAGGTGTTTAAATGGCCTAAAGCAATTAAAGCAGTGGCTAAAACAATAGTTTAAATGCCTTTTTTGATGAGGACATCAATACCATTGTTACACCCACAGCCCCTGCTGCTATACATACTGGACCAATTACTAGAGCTCGCGCACGCCAACTAAATTACCAGGTACTTTCGTTTCTTGGTAATGATTCTAATGTTCATGAGAATATGATGCTGCCTAAATTGGATACATTTGTTTTGCTTACAAACGAAGGGCCTAGCTTGGAGAAGGATGAGCATTGGAGCAAGAACAAGCATGGAGATGATGGCATGCGCAGGGGGAACAAGAAGAGAGTTACAAGTGATGATTTCAGGTCTTTCAAGCCTCCATAACGAGTGCATGAAGCCTTGGACGAAATATACAAGATGTCACTTCATAAATTTCGTCCAGAGGCTACTATAGGTGCTGCGTCACCTTTTTATTGGGCCAGGCCCATGTAATTTCGAAATACATAAGTATAGGCTATTTTTAGAGTCCGTATGTGTGGGGAAACAAGAGATAGGGTTGATTTCGGACCCCTCCACCAAGGGCCACGAAATTTCCCCTCTCTTCCTCCATATATACAGCCCTTAGGGCACCGTTTAGATTTTGGGGTTTTGTTTTGATGAGGACATGACTACCTTGGATATGACCAAAAATATTGCATATATGCATATTTGTCAGGTGATTTCTATTGCAAACTATTCAATAATCTATTTATGTTATCCAGAACAAAAATACTTCACACACTTTTGTGTTTTGTCTAATTGCAGGTGTATGGGACATTTGTACAATCCACATATGAAGATAAGGAAGAAAGAGATGTTTATTTGCTGTCCAAAAAGTTCTCTCACGTCACTTTTGGCCCAAGAGAAGATAGAGTCCAAGTCTCTCACGTTCTGGATTCAGATTCGGACTGCACAGACATACCTGACTCAAAACGCACACAAATTTTTCATGCGGACTCCGAATTGGGTGATTCTTTTTTTGTTGGAAACTAGATTTCGTGCACTTTCCAACCCAATTGGAATCACCTTAAAATTAGTCTGGAGCGTTGAGTTGTGGACGAAACAATCTGATGCTGCAGCAGAATCCGAGTCAAACTACAAGTCCAAAGGTGTTACATCACCTCCACTTGGGCCCATTGGCCTTGTACGACCTAGATTTAGTTTTAGGCTGCCTTGGGACGTCCTCCCACCTCCTTGGCCGCCACCCCTTGCTCCTATATAAGTAGATCCATCTAGTAGCTTTTCCTTGGGATTTGTTTAGTTAAAAGTTAGCCATTGTAACTTCGTGTACTTCGTTTGTGTCCAACGACCAGACCAAGACCGCTTACGGATCCCCACCATTATCAATACCTCATATATATTTGCAATATTCAGATTGCTTTATCATATTCTTGCTCGTTCTTCGATTGCTTGCAGGAATAGACCTTCGTGGTCAGGCTGATCGTGCTTCCGGCATCATCAGTAACCTCAGGAGATTGGTTTAGCGATTGCTAAGGCGCAACGTCGTGCACGTTTGTAGTCGGATCGTCAAAGTCGTCTCCACCAAATCGATAGTTATCATCTCATCGAAAGATCGGGACACCCTCGCCTCTATCAAGTGGTATCAGTTTTCAGGTTGCTCGGTGAGAATTTCCAGTTTTCCTAGATTAGATTTATTTTCTTACCTATTGTCCAAGAAAAAGCCACAAAAAAAGAGTTAGATCTATTCATCCTTGGTCCAAGCCAGTCTGAGCCTTTGCAATTTTCTTTTCATTGCTTGCATAGTTGAATTATCGGTTGCATCGTCGTGTCGAGTTGCTGGTCTTAGTGTCTAGTTCGTTTAGAGTTTCGAGTTCTGTTCACATTAGTCACGCCACCGCTGCATCATTATCTCTTTCGCTGTCCACCACCCATCCATCAATTTCCACCACGTGCTACCCACCATTCATTGTCATAATAATAGTTGAGATCGTTCACATCTTCACTTGATCCAATCTGCATCTTATCTAGTTTGTTTTGGAAAGAGGGAGAAAAAAAAGAGAGAAAAAAAACGAGAGAAAAAAAAGAGAAAAAAAGTCAGAGAAAAAAAGGAGAGAAAGAAAAAAAAGTGCGAGAAAAAAAAGAGAAAAAAAACAAAATTCAGATCTTTTTAGACTCAATCTCGTAGTTGAATTCGGATTGGAATCTGTTTTGTGCACTGTTCAGTAAAACAGCTTGGCTGTTGTTTCACATCATTATCTTTACTGCCGTTGTGATCTTCACTTATATCTTGCTGTCCAGAGCTACTTAGTATCCTTCATTGATGCTGGTTGTGCTACGACGTGACCTCATTACTGTTCTAGGCTCGCGTCTCTAGTTCGGTCTAGCCTAGGACCAGCACAGTACCGTCGTTGAGCGTTTATTCAACATTGCATCTTTGAATTGATTATTGCTAATCTTTTGCTACCATATATAGCCAACCCAGCTCCACATATTTCTACACCGTGTATACATACGCTCCCCTGGCAATCGCTTTACTCAATATTCGGAGTTACTTGACACCGCTGGTTGCCGATCACCGCCTGCTGCATGGTAAGAACTTGTAAGACATTGATATTTGCTTTACTGTGAGCGTTTTATCACCACATCCTAGTAGTTATACGAACATTATTTTTGGGTTTTGTTTCTTGTTCTACTAATCATGACAGGATCCAGAGTCAATTCATGGGCTTTGTCGATCGCGGGAGACGTGCCACCACCTTTGCAAATACCACAACCGTCACGAGAGGTGCACAAACATCCAAATGCACATGATCAGGTTAATGTATCTATACCACCATTTAATGGCCGTTTTAAACCTGCTTTATATATTGAATGGGAGTTCGACATAAAAAATATATTTGCTTCCCATAATTTCAATAAACATAAAAAGGTTAAGGTTGCGGTTGGTTCTTTCACTGGTTATGCTTTGGTTTGGTGGAGTGAATATTGTCGGTTACACCCTGATTATATACCTACTACTTGGGATGATTTGAAACTTGCCATGCGACATACTTTCGTCCCTGCTTATTATACTCGTGACATGATTAAGAAGTTGCAACACTTAAAACAAGGTAGTGAAACTGTAACAAAATATTATGATGATTTACAAACTACCTTGTTGCATTCCTCTTTAGAAGAAAGTGAAGATGATTTTATGGATAGATTTTGGGGAGGATTAAACCGTGATATTCAAGAGATACTAATTCATGAAGAGTGTTATCCTATGGACCATTTGTTTCATCTTGCTTGCAAAGCTGAACAGGAAATAAAACGACGTGTTGGCCACGAGGAGAACAAGCGCACGGTGCACATTCCAAGAGTTGACATGATTGTTCCTTCAACTACTAGGCATACTATGACAACCACATCCGTTGTTGTCAGGACTACATCACCTCCGCCATGTGACACATCGCCCCCGAGAGTGGCTACATCATCTGAGTTGATCATAAGAGGTAATGACAAAGGTACTGATCTTCCATCTCTACATGAGAATGATGAATGCCTTGTCAATTTGAATGCACCATCTGATGAGCTACCCACTACTTTGATCACACCACCTACTTTAGAGGACTACGTTGATAATTTGACTTTGCCATGTGATCAAACAACTGAAATACCAAAAATTTTGAGTGCACCCATTGAATTAAATATTGATGCAAAAGAACCAATGTTTAATCATTTTGATATGACCTCTAATCTTGTTGATGATTCTGTGTTGAATGACTTATTGCATGTTTGCTTATTTAAGCATGTTGTAGCATGTAAATTTGATGCAAGTAAGTTTTATTCACCAATGTTGGGATGGTTTAATGATGAACATTGTCAATCTTTTGAAATGAATAAGAGCTTCACTTATATGTGCAAACTGAGTTGCAATATTTTCATGCATTCTACTTCTTGTGCTAATTTTTTGGCTTTAGATTTTATGAACTATGCAAGTTACTCATCTATTCATGTGTCATATATGCAAAAATCAAGGGAAGTAAAAATGGATGACATGTACATATACAACATGTACACCTTGTCTCTTTTGTTAGCCACATTTCAGATTAAGCAACGCCGAGGACGGCTTTATTTTCAAGAAGGGGAGGATGATGAGGACATGACTACCTTGGATATGACCAAAAATATTGCATATATGCATATTTGTCAGGTGATTTCTATTGCAAACTATTCAATAATCTATTTATGTTATCCAGAACAAAAATACTTCACACACTTTTGTGTTTTGTCTAATTGCAGGTGTATGGGACATTTGTACAATCCACATATGAAGATAAGGAAGAAAGAGATGTTTATTTGCTGTCCAAAAAGTTCTCTCACGTCACTTTTGGCCCAAGAGAAGATAGAGTCCAAGTCTCTCACGTTCTGGATTCAGATTCGGACTGCACAGACATACCTGACTCAAAACGCACACAAGTTTTTCATACGGACTCCGAATTGGGTGATTCTTTTTTTGTTGGAAACTAGATTTTGTGCACTTTCCAACCCAATTGGAATCACCTTCAAATTCGTCCGGAGCGTTGAGTTGTGGACGAAACAATCTGATGCTGCAGCAGAATCCGAGTCAAACTACAAGTCCAAAGGTGTTACATCACCTCCACTTGGGCCCATTGGCCTTGTACGACCTAGATTTAGTTTTAGGATGCCTTGGGACGTCCTCCCACCTCCTTGGCCGCCACCCCTTGCTCCTATATAAGTAGATCCATCTAGTAGCTTTTCCTTGGGATTTGTTTAGTTAAAAGTTAGCCATTGCAACTTCGTGTACTTCGTTTGTGTCCAACGACCAGACCAAGACCGCTTACGGATCCCCACCATTATCAATACCTCATATATATTTGCAATATTCAGATTGCTTTATCATATTCTTGCTCGTTCTTCGATTGCTTGCAGGAATAGACCTTCGTGGTCAGGCTGATCGTGCTTCCGGCATCATCAGTAACCTCAGGAGATTGGTTTAGCGATTGCTAAGGCGCAACGTCGTGCACGTTTGTAGTCGGATCGTCAAAGTCGTCTCCACCAAATCGATAGTTATCATCTCATCGAAAGATCGGGACACCCCCGCCTCTATCAGGTCTAGCCTAGGACCAGCACAGTACCGTCGTTGAGCGTTTATTCAACATTGCATCTTTGAATTGATTATTGCTAATCTTTTGCTACCATATATAGCCAACCCAGCTCCACATATTTCTACACCGTGTATACGTACGCTCCCCTGGCAATCGCTTTACTCAATATTCGGAGTTACTTGACACCGCTGGTTGCCGATCATCGCCTGCTGCATGGTAAGAACTTGTAAGACATTGATATTTGCTTTACTGTGAGCGTTTTACCACCACATCCTAGTAGTTATAGGAACATTATTTTTGGGTTTTGTTTC
The DNA here is from genome assembly GCF_018294505.1 of Triticum aestivum. Taxonomy (NCBI): domain Eukaryota; kingdom Viridiplantae; phylum Streptophyta; class Magnoliopsida; order Poales; family Poaceae; genus Triticum; species Triticum aestivum. The sequence goes on from NW_025225502.1 coordinate 125,589, forward strand.
TTGTTCTACTAATCATGACAGGATCCAGAGTCAATTCATGGGCTTTGTCGATCGCGGGAGACGTGCCACCACCTTTGCAAATACCACAACCGTCACGAGAGGTGCACAAACATCCAAATGCACATTATCAGGTTAATGTATCTATACCACCATTTAATGGCCGTTTTAAACCTGCTTTATATATTGAATGGGAGTTCGACATAAAAAATATATTTGCTTCCCATAATTTCAATGAACATAAAAAGGTTAAGGTTGCGGTTGGTTCTTTCACTGGTTATGCTTTGGTTTGGTGGAGTGAATATTGTCGGTTACACCCTGATTATATACCTACTACTTGGGATGATTTGAAACTTGCCATGCGACATACTTTCGTCCCTGCTTATTATACTCATGACATGATTAAGAAGTTGCAACACTTAAAACAAGGTAGTGAAACTGTAACAAAATATTATGATGATTTACAAACTACCTTGTTGCATTCCTCTTTAGAAGAAAGTGAAGATGATTTTATGGATAGATTTTGGGGAGGATTAAACCGTGATATTCAAGAGATACTAATTCATGAAGAGTGTTATCCTATGGACCATTTGTTTCATCTTGCTTGCAAAGCTGAACAGGAAATAAAACGACGTGTTGGCCACGAGGAGAACAAGCGCACGGTGCACATTCCAAGAGTTGACATGATTGTTCCTTCAACTACTAGGCATACTATGACAACCACATCCGTTGTTGTCAGGACTACATCACCTCCGCCATGTGACACATCGCCCCCGAGAGTGGCTACATCATCTGAATTGATCATAAGAGGTAATGACAAAGGTACTGATCTTCCATCTCTACATGAGAATGATGAATGCCTTGTCAATTTGAATGCACCATCTGATGAGCTACCCACTACTTTGATCACACCACCTACTTTAGAGGACTACGTTGATAATTTGACTTTGCCATGTGATCAAACAACTGAAATACCAACAATTTTGAGTGCACCCATTGAATTAAATATTGATGCAAAAGAACATGTTTAATCATTTTGATATGACCTCTAATCTTGTTGATGATTCTATGTTGAATGACTTATTGCATGTTTGCTTATTTAAGCATGTTGTAGCATGTAAATTTGATGCAAGTAAGTTTTATTCACCAATGTTGGGATGGTTTAATGATGAACATTGTCAATCTTTTGAAATGAATAAGAGCTTCACTTATATGTGCAAACTGAGTTGCAATATTTTCATGCATTCTACTTCTTGTGCTAATTTTTTGGCTTTAGATTTTATGAACTATGCAAGTTACTCATCTATTCATGTGTCATATATGCAAAAATCAAGGGAAGTAAAAATGGATGACATGTACATATACAACATGTACACCTTGTCTCTTTTGTTAGCCACATTTCAGATTAAGCAACGCCGAGGACGGCTTTATTTTCAAGAAGGGGAGGATGATGAGGACATGACTACCTTGGATATGACCAAAAATATTGCATATATGCATATTTGTCAGGTGATTTCTATTGCAAACTATTCAATAATCTATTTATGTTATCCAGAACAAAAATACTTCACACACTTTTGTGTTTTGTCTAATTGCAGGTGTATGGGACATTTGTACAATCCACATATGAAGATAAGGAAGAAAGAGATGTTTATTTGCTGTCCAAAAAGTTCTCTCACGTCACTTTTGGCCAAGAGAAGATAGAGTCCAAGTCTCTCACGTTCTGGATTTAGATTCGGACTGCACAGACATACCTGACTCAAAACGCACACAAGTTTTTCATGCGGACTCCGAATTGGGTGATTCTTTTTTTGTTGGAAACTAGATTTCGTGCACTTTCCAACCCAATTGGAATCACCTTCAAATTAGTCTGGAGCGTTGAGTTGTGGACGAAACAATCTGATGCTGCAGCAGAATCCGAGTCAAACTACAAGTCCAAAGGTGTTACATCACCTCCACTTGGGCCCATTGGCCTTGTACGACCTAGATTTAGTTTTAGGCTGCCTTGGGACGTCCTCCCACCTCCTTGGCCGCCACCCCTTGCTCCTATATAAGTAGATCCATCTAGTAGCTTTTCCTTGGGATTTGTTTAGTTAAAAGTTAGCCATTGTAACTTCGTGTACTTCGTTTGTGTCCAACGACCAGACCAAGACCGCTTACGGATCCCCACCATTATCAATACCTCATATATATTTGCAATATTCAGATTGCTTTATCATATTCTTGCTCGTTCTTCGATTGCTTGCAGGAATAGACCTTCGTGGTCAGGCTGATCGTGCTTCCGGCATCATCAGTAACCTCAGGAGATTGGTTTAGCGATTGCTAAGGCGCAACGTCGTGCACGTTTGTAGTCGGATCGTCAAAGTCGTCTCCACCAAATCGATAGTTATCATCTCATCGAAAGATCGGGACACCCTCGCCTCTATCATGTTTAGATTAAAAGTTCGCCATAGCTGCAACTTCGTGTACTTCGTTTGGATTCAACGACCAGACAAAGGCGTCACAGAACCCCACCTTGATCAATAAAGCTTTCATCTTATATTCGCAATATCCAGATTGCAATCTCAGTTTCTTGCTTGTTCTTCGTTTGCTCGCAGGAAACAGACCCTCGTGGTCAGGTTGATCGTGCTCCGGCGTGGTCAATAACCTCTCAGAGTTGGTTTAGCGATTGCTAAGGCGCGACGTCTTCGCACGTTCATAGTCGGATTGTCAAAGTCGACTTCCACCAAAGTGAAATCCACCTTCTCATCGAAAGACGGGACACCTTTGCCTCTATCAAGTGGTATCAGATTTCCAGGTTGCTCGGTGAGATTTTACAGTTTTTCGTAGTTTAGATCGAGTCTGTTCTTCATACCTATAGTCCATGAAAAAGCCAAAAAAATAGGGTTAGTTCATCCCATCCGAGCCAATCTGAGCCTTTGCATAATCTTTTCTGTATTTGCTTTGTTGAATTTGCGGTTGCATCGTCGTGTCCAGTTGCTGGTCTTAGCGTCTAGTCTTTTAGAGTTTCGAGTTCTGTTCACAGGTTGTCACGTCGCTGCAGCCATATATCACCACCGCATCATCATCGTCGCTGTTGCCATATACCACCACCACATATTCACCGCCAATCCGAATCCATATACGCCACCACATATCCGCCGCCATCACGCCAATCCGAGTTCACCTGCAACATATATCCGCCACCTGTCCGTGTTCCACCAGATTCATCTCCGCCACCAGTCCGAGTTCCACCAGATTCATCTCCGCCACCAGTCTGATGAGGACATCAATACAATTGTTACACCCACAGCCCCTGCTGCTATACATACTGGACCAATTACTAGAGCTCGTGCACGCCAACTAAATTACCAGGTACTTTCGTTTCTTGGTAATGATTCTAATGTTCATGAGAATATGATGCTGCCTAAATTGGATACATTTGTTTTGCTTACAAATGAAGGGCCTAGCTTGGAGAAGGATGAACATTGGAGCAAGAACAAGCATGGAGATGATGGCATGCGCAAGGGGAATAAGAACGGAGTTACAAGTGATGATTTCAGGACTTTGAAGCCACCATAATGGGTGCATGAAGCCTTGGACGAAATATACAAGATGCCACTTCATAAATTTCGTCCCGAGGCTATTTTAGGTGCTGCGTCACCTTATTATTGGGCCAGGCCCATGTAATTTCGAAATACATAAGTATAGGCTATTTTTAGAGTCCGTATGTGTGGGGAAACAAGAGATAGGGTTGATTTCGGACCCCTCCACCAAGGGCCACGAAATTCCCCCCTCTTCCTCCATATATACAGCCCTTAGGGCATCGTTTAGACTTTGGGTTTTGTTTAGATTAAAAGTTCGCCATAGCTGCAACTTCGCATACTTCGTTTGTGTTCAACGACCAGACAAAGGCGTCACAGAACCCCACCTTGATCAATAAAGTTTTCATCTTATATTCGCAATATCCAGATTGCAATCTCAGTTTCTTGCTTGTTCTTCGTTTGCTCGCAGGAAACAGACCCTCGTGGTCAGGTTGATCGTGCTCCGGCGTGGTCAATAACCTCTCGGAGTTGGTTTAGCGATTGCTAAGGCGCGACGTCCTCGCACGTTCGTAGTCGGATCGTCAAAGTCGACTTCCACCAAAGCGAAATCCACCATCTCATCGAAAGACGGGACACCTTTGCCTCTATCACAGTCCTAGTCCGAGTCCAGTAATCGTTGCATTGTTCTCGATTTTCAGATCACCCTCGAGCCATCCGCAGAAGAAAAATAGTTTCAATTTCAAAAAAAGAGGAAATTTGTAGACTTTTTCGAAAAAAAAGTCTGGAAAATTCTGGCTAGGCAGTTTTTAGACCATTTGTAGACTTTTTCGAAAAAAAATTATTACGGAGCAAAAAAAAAGAGGAAAAAAAGTGCAAAAAAAAGAGAAAAAAAAATTCAGAGTGTGCTCCTCCCTTGTTTACGTGCCGCGCCGTGATTTTATTGGTGTTCTAGGCTCGCGTCTCTAGCACAGTCTAGCCTAGGACCAGCACAGTACCGTCGTTGAGCGTTTATTCAACTTTGCATCTCTGAATTGATTATTGCTGACCCTTTTTGCTACCATACTATAAGCCTTCCCAGCTCCACATACATCTACGTCATGCGTTTGAGTCTCCCTGGTAATCGCTCTATCCAAGCTTTGAGAGTTTTGTCTACAACGGTTGCCGATCACCGCCTGTTGCTGGGTAAGAACTGGTAAGAATTTGAGTTTTGCTTGACGGATTTGTGACACCCACCACCACCACTTGTTCGTAGTCTGTAGGATCATATTCTTGTGTGTTTCTATTGCTGCTAACCATGCCAGGATCACAAGCCGACGAGATTGACTGGGAGAATTTATCGAACAAGGAGCTTCATGATAAGTTTCTGATGAGGACATCAATACAATTGTTACACCCACAGCCCCTGCTGCTATACATACTGGACCAATTACTAGAGCTCGTGCACGCCAACTAAATTACCAGGTACTTTCGTTTCTTGGTAATGATTCTAATGTTCATGAGAATATGATGCTGCCTAAATTGGATACATTTGTTTTGCTTACAAATGAAGGGCCTAGCTTGGAGAAGGATGAACATTGGAGCAAGAACAAGCATGGAGATGATGGCATGCGCAAGGGGAACAAGAACGGAGTTACAAGTGATGATTTCAGGACTTTGAAGCCACCATAATGGGCGCATGAAGCCTTGGACGAAATATACAAGATGCCACTTCATAAATTTCGTCCCGAGGTTATTATAGGTGCCGCGTCACCTTATTATTGGGCCAGGCCCATGTAATTTCGAAATACATAAGTATAGGCTATTTTTAGAGTCCGTATGTGTGGGGAAACAAGAGATAGGGTTGATTTCGGACCCCTCCACCAAGGGCCACGAAATTGCCCCCTCTTTCTCCATATATACAGCCCTTAGGGCATCGTTTAGACTTTGGGTTTTGATGAGGACATGACTACCTTGGATATGACCAAAAATATTGCATATATGCATATTTGTCAGGTGATTTCTAGTGCAAACTATTCAATAATCTATTTATGTTATCCAGAACAAAAATACTTCACACACTTTTGTGTTTTGTCTAATTGCGGGTGTATGGGACATTTGCACAATCCACATATGAAGATAAGGAAGAAAGAGATGTTTATTTGCTGTCCAAAAAGTTCTCTCACGTCACTTTTGGCCCAAGAGAAGATAGAGTCCAAGTCTCTCACGTTCTGGATTCAGATTCGGACTGCACAGACACACCTGACTCAAAACACACACAAGTTTTTCATACGGACTCCGAATTGGGTGATTCTTTTTTTGTTGGAAACTAGATTTCGTGCACTTTCCAACCAAATTGGAATCACCTTCAAATTCGTCCGGAGCGTTGAGTTGTGGACGAAACAATTTGATGCTGCAGCAGAATCCGAGTCAAACTACAAGTCCAAAGGTGTTACATCACCTCCACTTGGGCCCATTGGCCTTGTACGACCTAGATTTAGTTTTAGGCTGCCTTGGGACGTCCTCCCACCTCCTTGGCCGCCACCCCTTGCTCCTATATAAGTAGATCCATCTAGTAGCTTTTCCTTGGGATTTGTTTAGTTAAAAGTTAGCCATTGCAACTTCGTGTACTTCGTTTGTGTCCAACGACCAGACCAAGACCGCTTCCGGATCCCCACCATTATCAATACTTCATATATATTTGCAATATTCAGATTGCTTTATCATATTCTTGCTCGTTCTTCGATTGCTTGCAGGAATAGACCTTCGTGGTCAGGCTGACCGTGCTTCCAGCATCGTCAGTAACCTCAGGAGATTGGTTTAGCGATTGCTAAGGTGCAACGTCGTTCACGTTTGTAGTCGGATCGTCAAAGTCGTCTCCACCAAATCGATAGTTATCATCTCATCGAAAGATCGGGACCCTCGCCTCTATCAAGTGGTATCAGTTTTCAGGTTGCTCGGTGAGAATTTCCAGTTTTCCTAGATTAGATTTATTTTCTTACCTATTGTCCAAGAAAAAGCCACAAAAAAGAGTTAGATCTATTCATCCTTGGTCCAAGCCAGTCTGAGCCTTTGCAATTTTCTTTTCATTGCTTGCATAGTTGAATTATCGGTTGCATCGTCGTGTCGAGTTGCTGGTCTTAGTGTCTAGTTCCTTTAGAGTTTCGAGTTCTGTTCACATTAGTCACGCAGCCGCTGCATCATTATCCCATCCGCTGTCCACCATCCAATCCACCAATTTCCACCACGTGGTACGCACTGTTTATTGTCATAATCATAGTTGAGGTCACTCACATCTTCGCCTGATCGAATCTGCATCTTATCTAGTTTGTCTTGGAAAGAGGGAGAAAAAGAAGATAAAGAAAAAAAAGAGAGAAAAAAGGAAAGAAAAAAAAAAGAAAAAGAGGGAGAAGAAAAAGAAAAAAAAGCGTGAGAAAAAAAAGAGAGAAGAAAAAAAATTGGATCTATCTAGAATCAATCTCGTACCTGAATTCGGATTGGAATCTGTTTTGGGCACTGTTCAGTAAAACAGCTTGGCTATTGTTTCACATCATTATCTTTACTGCCGTTGTGATCTTCACTTATATCTTGCTGTCCAGAGCTGCTTTGTATGCTTCATTGATGCTGGTTGTGCTACGACGTGACCTCATTAGTGTTCTAGGCTCGCGTCTCTAGTTCGGTCTAGCCTAGGACCAGTACAGTACCGTCGTTGAGCGTTTATTCAACATTGCATCTTTGAATTGATTATTGCTAATCTTTTGCTACCATATATAGCCAACCCAGCTCCACATATTTCTACACCGTGTATACGTACGCTCCCCTGGTGATGAGGACATCAATACAATTGTTACACCCACAGCCCCTGCTGCTATACATACTGGACCAATTACTAGAGCTCGTGCACGCCAACTAAATTACCAGGTACTTTCGTTTCTTGGTAATGATTCTAATGTTCATGAGAATATGATGCTGCCTAAATTGGATACATTTGTTTTGCTTACAAATGAAGGGCCTAGCTTGGAGAAGGATGAACATTGGAGCAAGAACAAGCATGGAGATGATGGCATGCGCAAGGGAAACAAGAACGGAGTTACAAGTGATGATTTCAGGACTTTGAAGCCACCATAATG
>NW_025225502.1:135695-143497 GCF_018294505.1 Triticum aestivum
GCTTTTCCCTTGTTTCCGTGCCGCGCCGTGATTTTGTTGGTGATAGAGGCGGGGGTGTCCCGATCTTTCGATGAGATGATAACTATCGATTTGGTGGAGACGACTTTGACGATCCGACTACAAACGTGCACGACGTTGCGCCTTAGCAATCGCTAAACCAATCTACTGAGGTTACTGACGATGCTGGAAGCACGGTCAGCCTGACCACGAAGGTCTATTCCTGCAAGCAATCGAAGAACGAGCAAGAATGTGATAAAGCAATCTGAATATTGCAAATATATATGAGGTATTGATAATGGTGGGGATCCGGAAGCGGTCTTGGTCTGGTCGTTGGACACAAACGAAGTACACGAAGTTGCAATGGCTAACTTTTAACTAAACAAATCCCAAGGAAAAGCTACTAGATGGATCTACTTATATAGGAGCAAGGGGTGGCGGCCAAGGAGGTGGGAGGACGTCCCAAGGCAGCCTAAAACTAAATCTAGGTCGTACAAGGCCAATGGGCCCAAGTGGAGGTGATGTAACACCTTTGGACTTGTAGTTTGACTCGGATTCTGCTGCAGCATCAGATTGTTTCGTCCACAACTCAACGCTCCGGACGAATTTGAAGGTGATTCCAATTGGGTTGGAAAGTGCACAAAATCTAGTTTCCAACAAAAAAAGAATCACCCAATTCGGAGTCCGTATGAAAAACTTGTGTGCATTTTGAGTCAGGTATGTCTGTGCAGTCTGAATCTGAAACCCGAACGTGAGAGACTTGGACTCTATCTTCTCTTGGGCCAAAAGTGACGTGAGAGAACTTTTTGGACAGCAAATAAACATCTCTTTCTTCCTTATCTTCATATGTGGATTGTACAAATGTCCCATACACCTGCAATTAGACAAAACACGAAAGTGTGTGAAGTATTTTTGTTCTGGATAACATAAATAGATTATTGAATAGTTTGCACTAGAAATCACCTGAAAAATATGCATATATGCAATATTTTTGGTCATATCCAAGGTAGTCGTGTCCTCATCATCCTCCCCTTCTTGAAAATAAAGCCGTCCTCGGCGTTGCTTAATCTGAAATGTGGCTAACAAAAGAGACAAGGTGTACATGTTGTATATGTATATGTCATCCATTTTTACTTCCCTTGATTTTTGCATATATGACACATGAATAGATGAGTAACTTGCATAGTTCATAAAATCTAAAGCCAAAAAATTAGCACAAGAAGTAGAAGGCATGAAAATATTGCAACTCAGTTTGCACATATAAGTGAAGCTCTTATTCATTTCAAAAGATTGACAATGTTCATCATTAAACCATCCCAACATTGGTGAATAAACCTTACTTGCATCAAATTTACATGCTACAACATGCTTAAATAAGCAAACATGCAATAAGTCATTTAACACAGAATCATCACCAAGATTAGAGGTCATATCAAAATGATTAAACATTGGTTCTTTTGCATCAATAGTTAATTCAATGGGTGCATTCAAAATTGTTGGTATTTCAGTTGTTTGATCACATGGCAAAGTCAAATTATCAACGTAGTCCTCTAAAATAGGTGGTGTGATCAAAGTAGTGGGTAGCTCATCAGATGGTGCATTCAAATTGACAAGGCATTCATCATTCTCATGTAGAGATGGAAGATCAGTACCTTTGTCATTACCTCTTATGATCAACTCAGATGATGTAGCCACTCTCGGGGGCGATGTGTCACATGGTGGAGGTGATGTAGTCCTGACAACAACGGATGTGGTTGTCATAGTATGCCTAGTAGTTGAAGGTACAATCATATCAACTCTTGAAATGTGCATCGTGCGCTTGTTCTCCTCGTGGCCAACACGTCGTTTTATTTCCTGTTCAGCTTTGCAAGCAAGATGAAACAAATGGTCCATAGGATAACACTCTTCATGAATTAGTATCTCTTGAATATCACGGTTTAATCCTCCCCAAAATCTATCCATAAAATCATCTTCACTTTCTTCTAAAGAGGAATGCAACAAGGTAGTTTGTAAATCATCATAATATTTTGTTACAGTTTCACTACCTTGTTTTAAGTGTTGCAACTTCTTAATCATGTCACGAGTATAATAAGCAGGGACGAAAGTATGTCGCATGGCAAGTTTCAAATCATCCCAAGTAGTAGGTATATAATCAGGGTGTAACCGACAATATTCACTCCACCAAACCAAAGCATAACCAGTGAAAGAACCAACCGCAACCTTAACCTTTTTATGTTCATTGAAATTATGGGAAGCAAATATATTTTTTATGTCGAACTCCCATTCAATATATAAAGCAGGTTTAAAACGGCCATTAAATGGTGGTATAGATACATTAACCTGATCATGTGCATTTGGATGTTTGTGCACCTCTCGTGACGGTTGTCGTATTTGCAAAGGTGGTGGCACGTCTCCCGCGATTGACAAAGCCCATGAATTGACTTTGGATCCTGTCATGATTAGTAGAACAAGAAACAAAACCCAAAAATAATGTTCCTATAACTACTAGGATGTGGTGGTAAAACGCTCACAGTAAAGCAAATATCAATGTCTTACAAGTTCTTACCATGCAGCAGGCGGTGATCGGCAACCAGCGGTGTCAAGTAACTCCGAATATTGAGTAAAGCGATTGCCAGGGGAGCGTACGTATACACGGTGTAGAAATATGTGGAGCTGGGTTGGCTATATATGGTAGCAAAAGATTAGCAATAATCAATTCAAAGATGCAATGTTGAATAAACGCTCAACGACGGTACTGTGCTGGTCCTAGGCTAGACCGGACTAGAGACGCGAGCCTAGAACACTAATGAGGTCACGGCGTAGCACAACTAGCATCAATGAAGGATACTAAGTAGCTCTTGACAGCAAGATATAAGTGAAGATCACAACAGCAGTGAAGATAATGAGGTGAAACAACAGCCAGGCAGGATATATCAACAACTTCGTCTCCAACTTTCCTCTGAAAAAGTTTGTGCCGATTTTTTTGTTTTTTTTTCTTCTCTCTTTTTTTTCCTCACACTTTTTTTCTTTCTCTCCTTTTTTTTCTCTGACTTTTTTTTCCTTTTTTTTCTCTCGTTTTTTTCTCTCTTTTTTTCTCCCTCTTTCCAAAACAAACTAGATAAGATGCAGATTGGATCAAGTGAAGATGTGAACGATCTCAACTATTATTATGACAATGAATGGTGGGTACCACGTGGTGGAAATTGATGGATGGGTGGTGGACAGCGGAAGAGATAATGATGCAGCGGTGGCGTGACTAATGTGAACAGAACTCGAAACTCTAAACGAACTAGACACTAAGACCAGCAACTCGACACGGTGATGCAATCGATAATTCAACTATGCAATCAATGAAAAGAAAATTGCAAAGGCTCAGACTGGCTTGGACCAAGGATGAATAGATCTAACTCTTTTTTGTGGCTTTTTCTTGGACAATAGGTAAGAAAATAAATCTAATCTAGGAAAACTGGAAATTCTCACCGAGCAACCTGAAAACTGATACCACTTGATAGAGGCGGGGTGTCCCGATCTTTCGATGAGATGATAACTAACGATTTGGTGGAGACGACTTTGACGATCCGACTACAAACGTGCACGACGTTGCGCCTTAGCAATCGCTAAACCAACTCCGAGAGGTTATTGACCACGCCGGAGCACAATCAACCTGACCACGAAGGTCTATTCCTGCAAGCAATCGAAGAACAAGCAAGAATATGATAAAAGCAATCTGAATATTGCGAGTATATATGAAGTATTGATAAAGGTGGGGATCCGTAAACGGTCTTGGTCTGGTCGTTGGACACAAACGAAGTACACGAAGTTGCAATGGCTAACTTTTAACTAAACAAATCCCAAGGAAAAGCTACTAGATGGATCTACTTATATAGGAGCAAGGGGTGGCGGCCAAGGAGGTGGGAGGACGTCCCAAGGCAGCCTAAAACTAAATCTAGGTCGTACAAGGCCAATGGGCCCAAGTGGAGGTGATGTAACACCTTTGGACTTGTAGTTTGACTCGGATTCTGCTGCAGCATCAGATTGTTTTGTCCACAACTCAACTCTCCGGACGAATTTGAAGGTGATTCCAATTGGGTTGGAAAGTGCACGAAATCTAGTTTCCAACAAAAAAAGAATCACCCAATTCGGAGTCCGTATGAAAAACTTGTGTGCGTTTTGAGTCAGGTATGTCTGTGCAGTCCGAATCTGAATCCAGAACGTGAGAGACTTGGACTCTATCTTCTCTTGGGCCAAAAGTGACGTGAGAGAACTTTTTGGACAGCAAATAAACATCTCTTTCTTCATTATCTTCATATGTGGATTGTACAAATGCCCCATACACCTGCAATTAGACAAAACACAAAAGTGTGTGAAGTATTTTTGTTCTGGATAATATAAATAGATTATTGAATAGTTTGCACTAGAAATCACCTGACAAATATGCATATATGCAATATTTTTGGTCATATCCAAGGTAGTCATGTCCTCATCATCCTCCCCTTCTTGAAAATAAAGCCGTCCTCGGCGTTGCTTAATCTGAAATGTGGCTAACAAAAGAGACAAGGTGTACATGTTGTATATGTATATGTCATCCATTTTTACTTCCCTTGATTTTTGCATATATGACACATAAATAGATGAGTAACTTGCATAGTTCATAAAATCTAAAGCCAAAAAATTAGCACAAGAAGTAGAAGGCATGAAAATATTGCAACTCAGTTTGCACATATAAGTGAAGCTCTTATTCATTTCAAAAGATTGACAATGTTCATCATTAAACCATCCCAACATTGGTGAATAAACCTTACTTGCATCAAATTTACATGCTACAACATGCTTAAATAAGCAAACATGCAATAAGTCATTCAACACAGAATCATCACCAAGATTAGAGGTCATATCAAAACGATTAAACATTGGTTCTTTTGCATCAATAGTTAATTCAATGGGTGCACTCAAAATTGTTGGTACTTCAGTTGTTTGATCACATGGCAAAGTCAAATTATCAATGTAGTCCTCTAAAATAGGTGGTGTGATCAAAGTAGTGTGTTGCTCATCAGATGGTGCATTTAAATTGACAAGGCATTCATCATTCTCATGTAGAGATGGAAGATCAATACCTTTGTCATTACCTCTTATGATCAACTCAGATGATGTAGCCACTCTCGGGGGCGATGTGTCACATGGTGGAGGTGATGTAGTCCTGACAACAACGGATGTGGTTGTCATAGTATGCCTAGTAGTTGAAGGAACAATCATATCAACTCTTGGAATGTGCACCGTGCGCTTGTTCTCCTCGTGGCCAACACGTCGTTTTATTTCCTGTTCAGCTTTGCAAGCAAGATGAAACAAATGGTCCATAGGATAACACTCTTCATGAATTAGTATCTCTTGAATATCACGGTTTAATCCTCCCCAAAATCTATCCATAAAATCATCTTCACTTTCTTCTAAAGAGGAATGCAACAAGTTAGTTTGTAGATCATCATAATATTTTGTTACAGTTTCACTACCTTGTTTTAAGTGTTGCAACTTCTTAATCATGTCACGAGTATAATAAGCAGGGACGAAAGTATGTCGCATGGCAAGTTTCAAATCATCCCAAGTAGTAGGTATATAATCAGGGTGTAACCGACAATATTCACTCCACCAAACCAAAGCATAACCAGTGAAAGAACCAACCGCAACCTTAACCTTTTTATGTTCATTGAAATTATGGGAAGCAAATATATTTTTTATGTCGAACTCCCATTCAATATATAAAGCAGGTTTAAAACGGCCATTAAATGGTGGTATAGATACATTAACCTGATCATGTGCATTTGGATGTTTGTGCACCTCTCGTGACGGTTGTGGTATTTGCAAAGGTGGTGGCACGTCTCCCGCGATCGACAAAGACCATGAATTGACTCTGGATCCTGTCATGATTAGTAGAACAAGAAACAAAACCCAAAAATAATGTTCCTATAACTACTAGGATGTGGTGGTAAAACGCTCACAGTAAAGCAAATATCAATGTCTTACAAGTTCTTACCATGCAGCAGGCGGTGATCGGCAACCAGCGGTGTCAAGTAACTCCGAATATTGAGTAAAGCGATTTCCAGGGGAGCGTACGTATACACGGTGTAGAAATATGTGGAGCTGGGTTGGCTATATATGGTAGCAAAAGATTAGCAATAATCAATTCAAAGATGCAATGTTGAATAAACGCTCAACGACGGTACTGTGCTGGTCCTAGGCTAGACCGGACTAGAGACGCGAGCCTAGAACACTAATGAGGTCACGGCGTAGCACAACTAGCATCAATGAAGGATACTAAGTAGCTCTTGACAGCAAGATATAAGTGAAGATCACAACGGCAGTGAAGATAATGATGAAAAACAACTGCCAAGCAGGATATACAACAACTCTCTCTCCAACTTTCCTCTTGAAAAGTTTGAGACAATTTTCTGATAAATTCTTTCAAAGAATGCTACTAACTCAAGCTTTCCAATGCAAAAAGAATCACTCAATTCCGAGTTGATATGAGGAGTCAAAGAATTCTAAAACAGCCCTGAAATATTGGAACAAGTTGTGTTCACGAACTTCGGAGGGCAAAAAGACCTATTTAGAAGCCGATTTTGAGGTATCAAATATTGAACTAGCTTCTGCAACTATTTAGATGCGGCTCGGTGCTAGCTTCAATTTGAGTACTCACGGAGCCAAAACGGACTTCGTATGAGGAAGATACACCTATTTTACTGAACAGTGCGCAAAACAGATTCCAATCCAAATTCAGGTACGAGATTGATTCTAGATAGATCCAATTTTTTTTCTCTCTTTTTTTTTCTCACGCTTTTTTTTTCTTTTTCTTCTCTCTCTTTTTCTTTTTTTTTCTTTCCTTTTTTCTCTTTCTTTTTTTTTTCTTTCCAAGACAAACTAGATAAGATGCAGATTGGATCAGGCGAAGATGTGAATGACCTCAACTATGATTATGACAATGAACAGTGCGTAGCACGTGGTGGAAATTAATAGATGGGATGGTGGACAGCGGAAGGGATAATGATGCAGCAGCGGCGTGACTAATGTGATCAGAACTCGAAACTCTAAAGGAACTAGACGCTAAGACCAGCAACTGACACGACGATGCAACCGATAATTCAACTATGCAAGCAATGAATAGAAAATTGCAAAAGCTCAGACTGGCTTGGATAAAGGATGAACAGATCTAACTTTTTTTTGTGTGGCTTTTTCTTGGACAATAGGTAAGAAAATAAATCTAATCTAAGAAAAACTGGAAATTCTCACCGAGCAACCTGAAAACTGATACCACTTGATAGAGGCGGGGGTGTCCCGATCTTTCGATGAGATGATAACTATCGATTTGGTGGAGACGACTTTGACGATCCGACTACAAACGTGCACGACGTTGCGCCTTAGCAATCGCTAAACCAATCTCCTGAGGTTACTGACGATGCTGGAAGCACGGTCAGCCTGACCACGAAGGTCTATTCCTGCAAGCAATCGAAGAACGAGCAAGAATGTGATAAAGCAATCTGAATATTGCAAATATATATGAGGTATTGATAATGGTGGGGATCCGGAAGCGGTCTTGGTCTGGTCGTTGGACACAAACGAAGTACACGAAGTTGCAATGGCTAACTTTTAACTAAACAAATCCCAAGGAAAAGCTACTAGATGGATCTACTTATATAGGAGCAAGGGGTGGCGGCCAAGGAGGTGGGAGGACGTCCCAAGGCAGCCTAAAACTAAATCTAGGTCGTACAAGGCCAATGGGCCCAAGTGGAGGTGATGTAACACCTTTGGACTTG
>NW_025225503.1:0-74583 GCF_018294505.1 Triticum aestivum
CTCAAGGAGGAAGTTACTGAAGTGGACTCCAACGGGAATCCAACGGCGCCCGAACGAATAGTCAAGGGGTACTCGCTTCAGCTCGGGTGCATTGTCCGGAGCACCGTCTCGATCAACACCGAGAACCTGAGGCATCCTGACCGGGGGAATTTGCGCCACCTCCTCTTCACGAAGCTGCACGAACGATACAAGTTCCCCGCTGAATTCGAAAACACAAGCCTCAAAGGGAATAAAGTGAACAATGCTGCCCTCACGAAGATGAGCAAGGCCCTGTCTACTTGGAAAAGCAATGTGAAGAGAATGATCGAGAAAGGTGAGAGTTATGAGAAGATCAAGGAGAAAAATCCTTCGATCACCGAAGATGACTACAACGACTTCAAGATCAATTGCTCGAGCACCGCAAGCTCCCAATCAAGTGAGTGGGGGAAACAAATGCGGGAGCTTAACATAGGGGAACACACACTCGGTCCCGGCGGTTACAGAGTGGCGGAGCCTATATGGGACAAGGAGGAGGCGGACCGTGCCGAGCAAGGCCTACCGCCCCTCTTCGATAAATACGGTGACAAGCAGACCAGGAACTTTGTCAGGGCCCGGTACAAGAAGGACCCGAAAACAAAGGAGCTTACCACGGATCCGAAGACCAGGCAGCTTGAGCTTGTTCTGGTAAGGAATACACCCCCGCGTAATTAGCTCCATATGGTTGCATTCTAATTAATGAAGCCGAATTTCTAAATGGTTCACATTCGTTCCGCAGGCGACTGAAAGCAGTAGCGCGGGGTCGACTCAGAGCAACCCTTGGGACACCACTCTAAATAGGGGGTTGAATATAATGAAGAACAAGGATAAACTCAGTAAGCCGACGTCAGCTGGTCGTGTGGCCGGCAAAGGCTTGTCGACAAAATGGGGGTCATACTATACCGCTGGTGTGCGGAAGGAGAAAAAGACCAGCTCGGAAAGCCAGGCGCGAGAGGTTCAAGAACTCAAGGCACAGGTGGCGCGGATTCCGGAGATTGTCCAAGAGCAAGTGGAACAACGACTCGGAGCGACGATCACCGCCCTTGTGCCTACCTTGATCTTGGGGTTGAGTGCGTGGATTGCGGGCGGCCAACAGGGGCCGCCCCCGATTCCTAGCTTCACGGCCAGCAACTCGCATAATGCGATGGCGGGGCCATTGGTGCCTCCGGCGGAGGCGGCATTGGTGTCTCCGACGCCGGCACGGGAGCTTAATGCACCCGGGTGTACGCCGGCCGGCACCTCTTCAGCAAGCGGCCGCTCCGTCAACTGCACGCCCGCCGTTGGCGGTGCCTCGACATTAGCCGAGCTCGACGCCATCATCACGGTAACTAATTAAGCCTCTCTCGGCCGAGGACTTCATCTCCTTGCCTTTGACTGGGCATCCCTGACGCCCTACATGTTTTCGCAGGGCGCCGCCGACGTTCCGTGCACTCTCCTCCACTTCGTGAACAACGAGTTGGTCGATGTCGCCAAGGGCAAAATCGTTCAACCGGGCAACCCCTTGTTCCACGGTACCCAGATGCCACCCAACTTGTTTAGGGTTCAACTGGTTCAGGTGCTGCCAGGCTGCGACGACTTGTTACCTCCGATTCGACCCGTCTGGGCCGACGATGATGACGTGATGACCCTCAGCGCCTGCCTGAGCTGGCCCCTGCTTTGGCCGAAGAGCCAGATTCATTTGGGGGCGGGGGACACCACCCCAAAGACAACACCGCCAGTCGTGCCGGCGCCAAGTCGGCCCCATGGCAAGACCGCCGTAACGGTGCCGGACATCCCTATGCCACTGGATCCAAACATGCATATGGCACAGGATCAGAACGACGACGACGACGACGATGATACATTTGGCAACGTCGATCAGTACTTTGCCGAGCATGGGTACGATGGCGACTTCATGGGGCCTCCTTCTCAAGAACCAAACCCAACAAAAGACGTGTGCGATCTAGCTCGTACCGCGGAGAAGCCAAGTTGCAACAGGCGCCGTCTGGCGTTCAGCTCTCAGGAGACGCCTCCAGTTGCCGACTTCACCGAGCCTCAGATAGGCGAGGTGCGAAATATTATCAACCCCAACACACTCAAGAAGGCGGTCTGTGAGCAGAACTCGGTCCCATTACAGGAGAAGAAGAAGGCACGCAAAAGAAAGACTAAGAAGGGTGCGAGCCAGCCGGCACCGAGTACGATCCGTGCTCAGGACGGGCCACCTTCACCGCAGGATATCTCGAGGAGGGTGCATGTGGCGGGTAGGGCGATGCTACCACCAAATATGCTCAATGCTGCAACCGGTGCTATGCGGAGTCTGCACGACAGTGTTCTTTCTTTGGAGAAGCGGCGTCTCAGAGAGAAGGATGTGGCATACCCGGTTTTCGTGGCCAAGGTGCCAGAGGGCAAGGGCTTTGTGGATGGCGACATCGGGGGTACGATCGTCCTGCGGTTTGATGACATCTTTGCTATGTTTAACCTTCATCCGCTGCACTACACCTTCGTTCGGCTATTTTCGCTGAGTATGGAGATGCGGATCATTCGCAACAAGACCCCGGACATCGTGATAGTCGACCCCTTCTACATGCGTGCCAAGATCTTGGGCAGCGCTGGGGACCGGCAAGTCGCGAGTTCTTACCTCGAAGGCGTCATTCTGGCAAACCAAGATAAGGATAACTTCCTCGTGCCTTACTTTCCCGAGTAAGTCCTCCCCTCAACCGGCCCGTAACATATGAATTCTTACTTTTCGATCGTTTTTCTTTTAACATTCCGTGTTTTCTGCAGTGACACACGTTGCACGCTCATCCTCCTAAGCCCCAAATATTCCATGGCCACGTATTTCGACCCGGACCGTCAGTCGAACGTAGACTACACAAATGTCAAGAAGGTTCTTGATGATGTTCTCCCCGGCTACGCCCAATCTGGAGGCACCTTCACCAGGCCTATTCGTAAGTACGGCAAGCACGTGTTCTCCCATAATACGACGTTCTGCTGCGTCAAGCAGCCGCCTGGCGGTCAGAAGGGTGCCTACTACGCCATCCATCACATGCGGGCGATCATACGGGACCATCATCAACTTCTGCTACCGAGTAAACTCCAAGATTGGGCCGCGAGCGTGTCGGCAATCCAGGACGCGGACCTCCGACAAGAATTCTTTCGCATCCAGTCGGAGTTTGCGGAAATCATCCATCAAGATGTCCTTCGTACCTCGGGGCAGTTCTACCTCAGAAATCAACCGTCCAACAGTGACATCGACACAATGCTACAAATGCAGGATGACAACGCCCGTTCTTTCATGACTCCCACGATAGACGGCGGCTTCATCCACGCTCCGGTCCCTTGAGTCGAGTTGTCTAGTTCTGAAACATCGATTGGCTCATGTTGTAATTAAACTTTAATGAACTTGTAGTATGTCTCTTTGGTTTTGAGAGTCGTTCAACTTAGATGTAATCGATGCTATTAATGTCTTGCTTTTCTCTTCCGATCGTTCTGTTGCATAATTATATATTGCTTATGTATTGTCTGTGAATTGGTACTAACGTTTCGTTTGGCTAGTGCATAGTGATGCCGACGTATGTCGTATACAAGGGTAAGGTTCCCGGAGTCTACGATGACTGGGAGGAGTGTCGGAGACAGGTTCACCGATTCAGCGGTAACAGTTACAAAGGGTACACCACTAGGGCCGAGGCCGAATCTAGATACGCCCGCTATCTAGCGGGAGAGGGGAGGGAGCGTTGGAGGAACCGGATGAAGACGAGTTTCATCGTGATGACCGCAGCTCTCTTCTATGTGATGGTAGTTTAGATGATCGATATCGACTTGTAATGCGAAGACAAACTCGCTACTCGCGGTCTCGAGACTTGTAATATAATGTTCTATCTTTGTTCGGTCTTTTTAATTCGGAGACTAATATGATGAATTGTATTCGGAGACTAATATGATGAATTGTATTCAAAGACTAATCTTCTATTGTATTTGATGAATCTATTGTTGATGTGTGCTGTCTATATTTTGTCAAATTATACATTTTGTAACCTGTGCAAAAAACAGAAAATAAAAAAATAAAAAAAAACTAATATTCATACCAATGGCGCATCACACGACAGTGCGCCATTAGTATGTCAGTGCATACTAATGGCGCATCACCGGGTAGTGCGCCATTAGTATGCTGCGGTTACTAATGGCGCATCCAGAGGTGGTGCGCCATTAGTATGCCAAAGCACCTGGGTATACATGCCAACTGGGAGGCATACTAATGGCGCACCCTCGCATATACTAATGGCGCACCAGGTGGTGCGCCATTAGTATACCAGATACTAATGGCGCACCAGCTGGTGCGCCATTAGTAAAAATTACTAAAGGCGTGCTATCAGTGGCGCACCAGTGATGCGCCATTAATGGCCATATTAGGTGCGCCATTAGTAGTGGTATTTCTAGTAGTGAGTGTGTGAAGTATTTTTGTTCTGGATAACATAAATAGATTATTGAATAGTTTGCACTAGAAATCACCTGACAAATATGCATATATGCAATATTTTTGGTCATATCCAAGGTAGTCATGTCCTCATCATCCTCCCCTTCTTGAAAATAAAGCCGTCCTCGGCGTTGCTTAATCTGAAATGTGGCTAACAAAATAGACAAGGTGTACATGTTGTATATGTATATGTCATCCATTTTTACTTCCCTTGATTTTTGCATATATGACACATGAATAGATGAGTAACTTGCATAGTTCATAAAATCTAAAGCCAAAAAATTAGCACAAGAAGTAGAAGGCATGAAAATATTGCAACTCAGTTTGCACATATAAGTGAAGCTCTTATTCATTCCAAAGATTGACAATGTTCATCATTAAACCATCCCAACATTGGTGAATAAACCTTACTTGCATCAAATTTACATGCTACAACATGCTTAAATAAGCAAACATGCAATAAGTCATTCAACACAGAATCATCACCAAGATTAGAGGTCATATCAAAATGATTAAACATTGGTTCTTTTGCATCAATAGTTAATTCAATGGGTGCACTCAAAATTGTTGGTATTTCAGTTGTTTGATCACATGGCAAAGTCAAATTATCAACGTAGTCCTCTAAAATAGGTGGTGTGATCAAAGTAGTGGGTAGCTCATCAGATGGTGCATTCAAATTGACAAGGCATTCATCATTCTCATGTAGAGATGGAAGATCAGTACCTTTGTCATTACCTCTTATGATCAACTCAGATGATGTAGCCACTCTCGGGGGCGATGTGTCACATGGTGGAGGTGATGTAGTCCTGACGACAACGGATGTGGTTGTCATAGTATGCCTAGTAGTTGAAGGAACAATCATATCAACTCTTGGAATGTGCACCGTGCGCTTGTTCTCCTCATGGCCAACACGTCGTTTTATTTCCTGTTCAGCTTTGCAAGCAAGATGAAACAAATGGTCCATAGGATAACACTCTTCATGAATTAGTATCTCTTGAATATCACGGTTTAATCCTCCCCAAACTCTATCCATAAAATCATCTTCACTTTCTTCTAAAGAGGAATGCAACAAGGTAGTTTGTAAATCATCATAATATTTTGTTACAGTTTAACTACCTTGTTTTAAGTGTTGCAACTTCTTAATCATGTCACGAGTATAATAAGCAGGGACGAAAGTATGTCGCATGGCAAGTTTCAAATCATCCCAAGTAGTAGGTATATAATCAGGGTGTAACCGACAATATTCACTCCACCAAACCAAAGCATAACCAGTGAAAGAACCAACCGCAACCTTAACCTTTTTATGTTCATCGAAATTATGGGAAGCAAATATATTTTTTATGTCGAACTCCCATTCAATATATAAAGCAGGTTTAAAACGGCCATTAAATGGTGGTATAGATACATTAACCTGATCATGTGCATTTGGATGTTTGTGCACCTCTCGTGATGGTTGTGGTATTTGCAAAGGTGGTGGCACGTCTCCCGCGATCGACAAAGCCCATTAATTGACTCTGGATCCTGTCATGATTAGTAGAACAAGAAACAGAACCCAAAAATAATGTTCCTATAACTACTAGGATGTGGTGGTAAAACGCTCACAGTAAAGCAAATATCAATGTCTTACAAGTTCTTACCATGCAGCAGGCGGTGATCGGCAACCAGCGGTGTCAAGTAACTCTGAATATTGAGTAAAGCGATTGCCAGGGGAGCGTACGTATACACAATGTAGAAATATGTGGAGCTGGGTTGGCTATATATGGTAGCAAAAGATTAGCAATAATCAATTCAAAGATGCAATGTTGAATAAACGCTCAACGACGGTACTGTGCTGGTCCTATGCTAGACCGGACTAGGGACGCGAGCCTAGAACACTAATAAGGTCACGGCGTAGCACAACTAGCATCAATGAAGGATACTAAGTAGCTCTCGACAGCAAGATATAAGTGAAGATCACAACGGCAGTGAAGATAATGA
Source organism: Triticum aestivum (assembly GCF_018294505.1). Lineage (NCBI taxonomy): Eukaryota > Viridiplantae > Streptophyta > Magnoliopsida > Poales > Poaceae > Triticum > Triticum aestivum. The sequence continues at coordinate 6,446 of NW_025225503.1, forward strand.
TGAAAAACAACTGCCAAGCAGGATATACAACAACTCTCTCTCCAACTTTCCTATTGAAAAGTTTGAGACAATTTTCTGATAAATTCTTTCAAAGAATGCTACTAACTCAAGCTTTCCAATGCAAAAAGAATCACTCAATTCCGAGTTGATATGAGGAGTCAAAGAATTCTAAAACTGGCCTGAAAAATTGGAACAAGCTGTGTTCACGAACTTCGGAGGGTAAAAAGACCTATTTCGAAGCCGATTTTGAGGTGTCAAATATTGAACTAGCTTCTGCAACTATTTAGATGCGGCTCGTCGCTATCTTCAATTTGAGTACTCACGGAGCCAAAACGGACTTCGTATGAGGAAGATACACCTGTTTTACTGAACAGTGCGCAAAACAGATTCCAATCCGAATTCAGGTACGAGATTGATTCTAGATAGATCCAATTTTTTTTCTTCTCTCTTTTTTTTCTCACGCTTTTTTTCTTTTTCTTCTCCCTCTTTTTCTTTTTTTCTTTCCTTTTTTCTCTCTTTTTTTCTTTATCTTCTTTTTCTCCCTCTTTCCAAGACAAACTAGATAAGATGCAGATTCGATCTGGCGAAGATGTGAGTGACCTCAACTATGATTATGACAATAAACAGTGCGTAGCACGTGGTGGAAATTGGTGGATGGGATGGTGGACAGCGGATGGGATAATGATGCAGCGGCTACGTGACTAATATGAACAGAACTCGAAACTCTAAAGGAACTAGACACTAAGACCAGCAACTTGACACGGCGATGCAACCAATAATTCAGTAATGCAAACAATGAAAAGAAAATTCCAAAGGTCAGTCTGGCTAGGACAAAGGATGAATAGATCTAACTTTTGTTTTGTGGCTTTTTCTTGGACAATAGGTAAGAAAATAAATCTAATCTAGGAAAAACTGGAAATTCTCACCGAGCAACCTGAAAACTGATACCACTTGATAGAGGCGGGGGTGTCCCGATCTTTCGATAAGATGATAACTATCGATTTGGTGGAGACGACTTTGACGATCCGACTACAAACGTGCACGACGTTGCGCCTTAGCAATCGCTAAACCAATCTCCTGAGGTTACTGACGATGCCGAAAGCACGGTCAGCCTGACCACGAAGGTCTATTCCTGCAAGCAATCGAAGAACGAGCAAGAATATGATAAAGCAATCTGAATATTGCAAATATATATGAGGTATTGATAATGGTGGGGATCCGGAAGCGGTCTTGGTCTGGTCGTTGGACACAAACGAAGTACACGAAGTTGCAATGGCTAACTTTTAACTAAACAAATCCCAAGGAAAAACTACTAGATGGATCTACTTATATAGGAGCAAGGGGTGGCGGCCAAGGAGGTGGGAGGACGTCCCAAGGCAGCCTAAAACTAAATCTAGGTCGTACAAGGCCAATGGGCCCAAGTGGAGGTGATGTAACACCTTTGGACTTGTAGTTTGACTCGGATTCTGCTGCAGCATCAGATTGTTTCGTCCACAACTCAACGCTCCGGACGAATTTGAAGGTGATTCCAATTGGGTTGAAAAGTGCACGAAATCTAGTTTCCAAAAAAAAAGAATCACCCAATTCGGAGTCCGTATTAAAATCTTGTGTGCGTTTTGAGTCAGGTGTGTCTGTGCAGTCCGAATCTGAATCCAGAACGTGAGAGACTTGGACTCTATCTTCTCTTGGGCCAAAAGTGACGTGAGAGAACTTTTTGGACAGCAAATAAACATCTCTTTCTTCCTTATCTTCATATGTGGATTGTACAAATGTCCCATACACCTGCAATTAGACAAAACACAAAAGTGTGTGAAGTATTTTTGTTCTGGATAACATAAATAGATTATTGAATAGTTTGCACTAGAAATCACCTGACAAATATGCATATATGCAATATTTTTGGTCATATCCAAGGTAGTCATGTCCTAATCACCCAGTCCCATGCTCAAACCAAATCAAAATAATTGCAAACAAAACTCCCCCGGGATTGTTGCTAGTTGGAGGCACCCAGTGTTTCGGGCAAGCAATGGATTGATGATTATTGGTAGTGGGGGAGTATAAACTTTAGTATTCTGTTTGGGAACCACCTATAATGTGTGTAGCATGGAAGATATCGAGAACTCTTAGTTGTTATGTTGACGGTGAAAGTATACCGCTCAAAATGTTATTCATCTCTATTTCAAAATCGAGCTCTAGCACCACTACAAATCCCTGTTTCCCTCTGTGAAGGGCCTATCTATTTACTTTTATGTTGAGTCATTACCCTCTTATTAAAAAGTACTCGTTGGAGAGCACCGCTGTCATTTCCATGCATTACTATTAGTTTATATTGGGTATGACTATGACTAGATCTCTTTTACCATGAATTACAATGTTTAGTCAGTCCTTAATCTTTAAAGGTGCTCTGCATTTATGTTTTGCGGTCTCAAAAAGGGCTAGCGTGATACCATCTTGTTATATCATATTATGATTTTTTTGAGAAAGTGTTGTCATCCGAGATTTATTATTATTGCTTGCTAGTTGATTATGCCATTGATGTTATTGTGAATATGGTTAGTTCATAATCTTTGCTGAAAACTTGAATGCTGGCTTTACATATTTGTAACAATAAGAGCAAACAGAGTTTGTAAAAGTTTTTCTTTATCACTTTCAGTTTGTCAACTGAATTACTTGAGGACAAGCAAAGGTTTAAGCTTGGGGAAGTTGATACGTCTCTGTCGTATCTACTTTTCCGAACACTTTTGCCCTTGTTTTGGACTATAACTTGCATGATTTGAATGGAACTAACCCGGACTGACGATGTTTTCAGCAGAACTGCCATGGTGTTATTTTTGTGCAGAAATAAAAGTTCTCAGAATGACCTGAAAATCCACGGAGCAACTTTTCAGAATTAATAAAAAATACTGGCGAAAGAATCAGCGTCAGGGCGCCCACACCCTGTCCACGAGGGTGGGGGGCGCGCCCCCTCCCCTAGGGCACGCACCCTGCCTCATGGGCCCCCAGGACGTCCACCGACGTCAACTCCAACTCCATATATTTGCTTTTGCAGAGAAAAAAATCAAAGAAAAAGTTTCATCGTGTTTTACAATATGGAGCCGCCGCCAAGCCCTAATCTCTCTCAGGAGGGCTGATCTGGAGTCCATTCAGGGCTCCGGAGAGGGGGATTCATCACCGTCGTCATCATCAACCATCCTCCATCACCAATTTCATGATACTCACCACCGTGCGTGAGTAATTCCATCATAGGCTTGCTGTACAGTGATGGGTTGGATGAGATTTACCATGTAATCAAGTTAGTTTTGTTAGGGTTTGATCCCTAGTATCCACTTTGTTCTGAGATTGATGTTGCTATGACATTGCTATGCTTAATGCTTGTCACAAGGGCCCGAGTGCCATGATTTCAGATCTGAACATATTATGATTTCATGAATATATGTGAGTTCTTGATCCTATCTTGCAAGTCTATAGTCACCTATTATGTGTTATGATCCGACAACCCCGAAGTGAGAATAATCGGGATACTTCACGGTGATGACCGTATTTTGAGGAGTTCATGTATTCACTATGTGTTAATGCTTTGGTCCGGTACTCTATTAAAAGGAGGCCTTAATATCCCTTAGTTTCTATTAGGACCCCGCTGCCACGGGAGGGTAGGACAAAAGATGTCATGCAAGTTCTTTTCCATAAGCACGTATGACTATATTCAGAATACATGCCTACATTACATTGATGAACTGGAGCTAGTTCCGTGTCACCCTATGTTATAACTGTTACATGATGAACCGCATCCGACATAATTATCCATCACTGATCCAATGCCTACGAGCTTTTCGCATATTGCTCTTTGCTTATTTACTTTACCGCTGCTGCTATTACAATTACTACAAAACTGCTATTGTTACTTTTGCTACTGTTACCGTTACTTCCATACTACTTTGCTACTAAATACTTTGCTACAGATATTAAGTTATCCAATTGTGGTTGAATTGACAACTCAACTGCTAATACTTGATAATATTTTTTGGCTCCCCTTGTGTCGAATCAATAAATTTGGGTTGAATACTCTACCCTCAAAAACTGTTGTGATCCCCTATACTTGTGGGTTATCAAGACTATTTTATGGTGCCGTTGCCGGGGAGCATAGCTCTATTCTTTGAGTCACTTGGGATTTATATTTGTTGATCACTATGAGGAACTTGAAAGACGAAAGAACTAAGATTTATCCCTCAACTATGAGGGGAGCTAAGGAACTGCCATCTAGCTTTGCACTAGATTCTCCTTCTATTAGGAATAAGCTTGCGACACCTAAACCTTCTTCTACTATTAATTCTGATATGTCGCATGTTATTGATGATGCCACTTCTACTATGCATGATACTTATGATGAAACTACTTCTGTGCTTGATACTACTGCGCAATTAGGTGAATATCTTGACGAACAACTTGCTAGGGTTAGAGAGAATGAAATTATTGAAAATGAAATTATTGAAGATAGTGATGATGAAGATTCTCCCCCTAAATATGAATTACCTGTTATTCCTGAGGGTTATGTTATGGATGAAGAAACTGCTAGAGACTTTCTTGCTTGTAATGATAGATCTGATCTTAAGAAGTTCTTAGCTAAACTGAAACAGCAAACTCTGAGTGCTAGAATGAAATATGACCCTGCTTTTGCTACTTCACCTATCTTTGTTACTGATAAGGATTATGATTTCTCTGTCGATGCTAAGATAATTACTTTGGTTGTATCTGATTCTTTTTATGGCTATGAATCTGAAACCGTTGTGGCACATCTTACTAAGTTGAATGATATAGCCACCCTATTCACAAATGATGAGAAATCTCTACTATTATATCCTTAAGATATTTCCGTTCTCATTAAAGGGTGATGATAAAAATTGGTTTAATTCTCTTGATCCTGGCTGTGTGCGTAGTCCCCAGGATATGATTTATTACTTCTCTGCTAAATATTTCCCTGCTCATAAAAAACAAGCTGCCTTGAGGGAAATATATAATTTTGTGCAAATTAAAGAAGAGAGTCTCCTAGTAGCTTGGGGAGGCTTCTCCGGTTACTTAATGCTTTGCCTGATCATCCTCTTAAGAAAAATGAAATAGTTGATATCTTTTATAATGGACTAACTGATGCTTCCAAGGACCACTTGGATAGTTGTGCTGGTTGTGTTTTCACTGAAAGAACAGTCGAGCAAGCTGAATTGCTATTGAATAATATGTTGACTAATGAAAATAATTGGACTCTTCCTGAGCTAACTCCTGAGCCGATTCCTAAACCAACTCCGAAGAACAGGGGAGTTCTATTTCTCAGTCCTGAAGATATGCAAGAGGCAAAGAAATCTATGAAATAAAAAGGCATTAAAGCTGAAGATGTTAAGAATTTACCTCCTGTTGAAGAAATACATAGTCTTAATACACCACCTATTAAAGAAATACATGGTCTTGATGACCCGACAGGGTAGTAAAGGTAAATTCTCTCTATAGATATGATAAAATTGAAATCTCGTCTACTAAGTTTGCTACCAATGTTTGGATGAATTTGATGACTTTATGGCTAGACAAGAAAATTTCAATGCTTATGTTACTAGAGAATTAAAGAATAATGCTTACATGATTGGGCACTTGAGTGATTATATGGCTAGAATTAAAGGTGAACTTAAACTCATTAGCAAATATGCTTCCATGGTTAACACTCAAGCAGAACAAGTACTTAAAGCTCAAAGTGATTTGATCGATGAATTAAATAAGAAACATGATTTTGATGTTAGACTGGCTACTAGAACGGGTAAAATGACTCGGGAACCTTTTTATCCTGAAAGCCACCCTAAGAGAATTGAGCAAGATTCTCAGAGAAATAATTTAGATGCCCCTAGTCCTTCTAAAAGGAAGAAAAAGAAAAATGATAGGACTTTGCATGCTTCGAGTGAACCTGTTCTAGACACACCTGAGAATCCCAATGATATTTCTATTTCTGATGCTGAAACACAATCTGTTGATGAACATGAACCTAGTGATAATGTTAATGATAATGTTCATGTTGATGATCAACCTAGCAATAATAATGATGTACAGATTGAACCTGCTGTTGATCTTGATAACCCACAATCAAAGAATCAATGTTATGATAAGAAAGACTTGATTGCTAGGAAGCACAATAAGGAAAGAGAACCATGGGTTCAGAAACCCATGCCTTTTCGTCCTAAGCCATCCAAGAAAAAGGATGACGATGATTTTGAGCGCTTTGTTGAAAGCATTAGACCGATCTTTTTACGTATGCGCTTAACGGATATGCTTAAAGTGAATCCTTATGCTAAGTACATGAAAGATATTATCACAAATAAAAGAAAGATACCTGAAGCTGAAATTTCCACCATGCTTGCTGATTATACTTTTAAAGGTGGAATACCTAAGAAACTTGGAGACCCAGGAGTACCAACTATACCATGCTCCATTAAAAGAAACTATGTTAAAACTGCTTTATGTGATCTTGGAGCCGGTGTTAGTGTTATGCCTCTCTGTTTATATCGTAGACTTGAATTGAATAAGTTGACACCTAGTGAAATATCTTTGCAAATGGCCGATAAATCAACTGCTATACCTGTCAGTATTTGTGAGGATGGGCCTGTTGTGGTTGCAAACATCTCTATCTTAACAGGCTTTGTTATTCTTGATATTCCTGAGGACGGTATTATGTCAATTATCCTTGGTAGACCCTTTTTGAATACTGCAGGGGCTGTTATTGATTGCAATAAAGGCAATGTCACTTTTCATGTTAATGGTAATGAGCATACGGTACACTTTCTGAGGAAACAACCTTAAGTTCACGGTATCAATTCTATTGGAAAAATTCCAACTATCATTATTGGAGGTTTTGAATTTCATCTTCCTACTGTCAAGAAGAAATATGATATTCTTATTATTGGGGATGTGCATATCCCCTTTGAGGTAACCTAGTGTTATTCAAAATTTCTCCGGTTTCATGCGATTCGGAATGAGTTTATTAACAAGACTTGATCAACCTTGTTAGTGGATTCCTTTTGATGAGCATGAGATGGATGAAATTAGAAGGCACAACCTTCTGTACCCTCCTTTTACTTTCTGTTATTTAGATTAAATAAAGTAAAAATAGTATTTTTCTATCTGTTTTCTGAATTATCCATGCAATAAAAAATACCCTGAAAATAAAAGTTCTCCAAATGCCCTGCAAATTTAATATGATTTTTTCTGGAATATTTGAGAATATCTGGCACTGAGAAAACAACGGGGGGGCTGGCACCTGGCCACGAGGGTCCAGGGCACGCCCCCTACCTCGTGGGCCCACGGTGGCCCCCCTCCACTTATTCCTGCACCCACACACTACTTCTTCCTCCAAAAAAATGACCATACAGCTCAAGCATGAGTTCTAGCTCATTTTGCTGCCATTTTCGATCTCCTTGCTCAAAGCTCCATTCACAAAACTGCTTTGGGGGATTGTTCTTTGGTATGTGACTCCTCCAATTGTCCAATTAGTTTTTGTTCTAGTGCTTTATTCATTGTACATTTTTGCTACCTAGAGCTTGCATGTCAAATTTATATGGTCCCAAGTAATTCTAGTGCATGATATAGTCTCTAGGCACTTGTGGGAGTAGTTGCTATCAATTTTGTTGAGTTTGGTTCACTTTTATTTTGAGTTACTAAAAATTTAAGAAATTTTTCAGAGGCAGAAATATGTCCAAGAAAATGTACCAAGGTGGTTCTTCAAGGAAGAAAGGACCCAGACTCGCAATACATGACCAGGATGACGAAGCACCGAGGGAAGCTGACGTGTGGCCTTCCGAATGGCCGTCAGAGGAATTTATGGTCAAAGCAGGCATCAAGGATGAATTTGATGCATATGTGCGTAATGCTGATCTTGAGGACTTCATGCAAGATAAGTGCCCTCAATACTATCATTTGACTGACTCCTTTGTGAGATGGTTTAAATTTACATCTTCGCGCAATTCTCAAAATGTCATGTTTGATATTTATGATAAATCATACACCATGGACCTAGAAGATTTCACTAGTACTTGTAAACTCCCGCAGTGGGGCAGTGTTAATGAACCTCGTAAATCTTAATATAAAGAGTTTCTTGCTAGTATCATTGTGGGAGAATCTAGAGAAATAGAACAAGCTACCATAGGGAGCATTCATTTTCCTGCTATACATTATTTTGCTCTTTTCATTGGTAGAAGCATTAACGGTAAAGATGAAGCATGTCACATGTGTGTTCCTGATCTTTGTGTTCTCAAGAGTGCTGTATTAGGTGATAAACAATACAACTTGGGGGCAATTGTTGCACGTAGGTTGCATAATAATGGTTTAGTTGGAGACTTGTTTGGAGGAATTTATGCGACCTGTGTGGCTAATTATCTTGGTATACCTGTACATGAAAATGATAGGGAGTTGCCTCCCGTTTTTTAGATTATAATGCCATGGTTAATCATCATTTTCTTGAGAGGAATGAACAATTCCTCCAGTATCGACTAATCTTTGACAGACGTCGCGCTGTCCATATTACTCTCCCTGCTCCTGCCCTCTTTTACTATCTGGCAAAAGGAAGATATGTTATCACTAGGGAGGAGGCAAACGAGTTTGAGAGGAGGACGGAGGCAGCTCGCCGCCATGCTGCAGCTCAGGAGGCAATGGTTGCTGCATCTCAGTACGACCCCAGTTACAACTTCGGATATCAGCCAGGCTACCCATGGCCATAGACCAACTTAGGCCAAAAGCCTAAGCTTGGGGGAGTACATATTTCTCACCGACATTACATTCATGTTCACACACTCACTCTAGTTGTCGGTGCTCATACTTTTTCATTGTACTATCCATGCTAGTTTAATTTCTTTTTCTAGTTTTCTTCTTGTGTCTTTGAACAACCTTAAGAAAAAACCAAAAAATTAGTTAGCTTACTTTCCATGCTTGTAGTAGTAGTAACTAAAAAAACCCAAAAAGATTTTTTGTTCTTCCTTTGCTTGTTGGGAGCTTTCCCGTGTAAATAGTTTTATTTCTTTTATTTCCTTTGCAGGTCGAGGGGAGAAGACCACAATGAGAATGTTTAAGTGGCTCTCATATGCATTATTGTTGATTTAACCAAGAGCCCATATTACCTTGTCTTCTCCCTTGAATTGAATGCTTGCAGATTCCAGCTTAGTCCAATGCACGTGCACTATTATTATTATCCACACCGTTCGATCGTGTAAGTGAAAGGCAATAATGACTATATATGATGGACTGATTGAGATGAGAGAAGCTGGTATGAACTCGACCTCTCTTGTTTTTGTAATATGGTTAGTTCATCATTCCTGATTCAGCCTATTATGAATAAGCACGTTTGTAATGACAATTAGAGATTATAGTTGCTTATGCCATGCTTAATTAGCTAGGAGCATATTATTGTTTACGTTGCGTGCCAACATGCTATTAAAATGGTTGTGATATGGTATGATAGCGTGGTATCCTCCTTTGAATGATTCGAGTGACCTGACTTGGCACATGTTCACGCATGTAGTTGAAATGAAATCAACATAGCCTTCACGATATTTATGTTCATGGTGGATTATATCCTACTCATGCTTGCACTCGGTGTTGATTAATTGTAATGCATGTTCATGACCGTTGTCACTCTCTAAGTTGGTCGCTTCCAAGTCTCTTCCTAGCCTTCACCTGTACTAAGCGGGAATACTGCTTGTGCATCCAAACTCCATAAACCCCAAAGTTATTACATATGAGTCCACCATACCTTCCTATATGCAGTATCTACCCGCCGTTCCATGTAAATTTGTATGTGCCAAACTCAAACCTTCAAATGAAATTCTGTTTTGTATGCTCGAACAGCTCATGTATCAACTAGGGTTGTCTGTATCTTCCATGTTAGGCAGGTTATTGTCAAGAGGAGTGCACTCCGCTCCTCATTCATGAGAATATGGCTGGTCACCGGGATGCCCAGTCCCATGCTCAAATCAAATCAAAATAATTTCAAACAAAACTCCCCCGGGATTGTTGCTAGTTGGAGGCACCCGTTATTTCGGGCAAGCCATGGATTGATGCTTGTTGGTGGTGGCGGAGTATAAACTTTACCATTCTGTTTAGGAACCGCCTATAATGTGTGTAGCATGGAAGATATCGAGACCTCTTAGTTGTTATGTTGACAGTGAAAGTATACCGCTCAAAATGTTATTCATCTCTATTTCAAAATCGAGTTCTGCACCTCTACAAATCCCCGCTTCCCTCTGCGAAGGGCTTATCTATTTACTTTTATGTTGAGTCATCACCCTCTTATTAAAAAGCACCCGTTGGAGAGCACCGTTGTCATTTGCATGCATTACTATTAGTTTATATTGGGTATGACTATGACTGGATCTCTTTTACCATGAATTACAATGTTTAGTCAGTCCTTGATCTTTAAAGGTGCTCTGCATTTATGTTTTGCGGTCTCATAAAGGGCTCGCGAGATACCATCTTGTTATATCATATTATGATTCTTTTTAGAAAGTTGTCATCCAAGATTTATTATTATTGCTCGCTAGTTGATTATGCCATTGATATGAGTAAACATGAGACCTAAGTGTTATTGTGAATATGGTTAGTTCATAATCTTTGCTGAAAACTTGAATGCCGGCTTTACATATTTACAACAACAAGAGCAAACAGAGTTTGTAAAAGTTTGTCTTTATCACTTTCAGTTTGTCAACTGAATTGCTTGAGGACAAGCAAAGGTTTAAGATTGGGGGAGTTGATACGTCTCCGTCATATCTACTTTTCCACACACTTTTGCCCTTGATTTGGACTCTAACTTGTATGATTTGAATGGAACTAATCCGGACTGACGCTGTTTTTAGCAGAACTACCATGGTGTTATTTTTGTGTAGAAATAAAAGTTCTCGGAATGACCTGAAAATCCATGGAGCAACTTTTCAGAATTAATAAAAAATACTGGCGAAAGTATCAGCGTCAGGGGGCCCACACCCTGTCCACGAGGGTGGGGGCGCGCCCCCACCCCTAGGGAGCGCCCCTGCCTCATGGGCCCCCTGGACGTCCACCGACCTCAACTCCAACTCCATATATTTGCTTTCGCCGAGAAAAAAATCAGAGAGAAAGGTTCATCGCGTTTTACGATACGGAGCCGCCGCCAAGCCCTAATCTCTCTCGGTAGGGCTGATCTGGAGTCCGTTCGGGAATCCAGAGAGGGGGATTCGTCGCCGTCGTCATCATCAACCATCCTCCATCACCAATTTCATGATGCTCACTGCCGTGCGTGAGTAATTCCATCGTAGGTTTGCTGGACGGTGATGGGTTGGATGAGATTTACCATGTAATCAAGTTAGTTTTGTTAGGGTTTGATCCCTAGTATCCAGTTTGTTCTTAGATTGATGTTGTTATGACTTTGCTATGCTTAATGCTTGTTACTAGTGCCTGAGTGCCATGATTTCAGATCTGAACCTATTATGTTTTCATGAATATATGTGAGTTCTTGATCCTATCTTGCAAGTCTATAGTCACCTATTATGTGTTATGATCCGACAACCCCGAAGTGACAATAATCGGGATACTTCTCGGTGATGACCGTAGTTTGAGGAGTTCATGCATTCACTATGTGTTAATGCTCTGGTCTGGTTGATAGAGACGAGGGTCCTGATCTTTCGATGAGATGATAACTATCGATTTGGTGGAGACGACTTTGACGATCCGACTACAAACATGCACGACGTTGCGCCTTAGCAATCGCTAAACCAATCTCCTGAGGTTACTGACGATGCTGGAAGCACGGTCAGCCTGACCACGAAGGTCTATTCCTGCAAGCAATCGAAGAACGAGCAAGAATATGATAAAGCAATCTGAATATTGCAAATATATATGAAGTATTGATAATGGTGGGGATCCGGAAGCGGTCTTGGTCTGGTCGTTGGACACAAACGAAGTACACGAAGTTGCAATGGCTAACTTTTAACTAAACAAATCCCAAGGAAAAGCTACTAGATGGATCTACTTATATAGTAGCAAGGGGTGGAGGCCAAGGAGGTGGGAGGACGTCCCAAGGCAGCCTAAAACGAAATCTAGGTCGTACAAGGCCAATGGGCCCAAGTGGAGGTGATGTAACACCTTTGGACTTGTAGTTTGACTCGGATTCTGCTGCAGCATCAGATTGTTTCGTCCACAACTCAACGCTCCGGACGAATTTGAAGGTGATTTCAATTGGGTTGGAAAGTGCACGAAATCTAGTTTCCAACAAAAAAAGAATCACCCAATTCGGAGTCCGTATGAAAAACTTGTGTGCGTTTTGAGTCAGGTGTGTCTGTGCAGTCCGAATCTGAATCCAGAACGTGAGAGACTTGGACTCTATATTCTCTTGGGCCAAAAGTGACGTGAGAAAACTTTTTGGACAGCAAATAAACATCTCTTTCTTCCTTATCTTCATATGTGGATTGTACAAATGTCCCATACACCTGCAATTAGACAAAACACAAAAGTGTGTGAAGTATTTTTGTTCTGGATAACATAAATAGATTATTGAATAGTTTGCACTAGAAATCACCTGACAAATATGCATATATGCAATATTTTTGGTCATATCCAAGGTAGTCATGTCCTCATCATCCTCCCCTTCTTGAAAATAAAGCCGTCCTCGGCGTTGCTTAATCTGAAATGTGGCTAACAAAAGAGACAAGGTGTACATGTTGTATATGTATATGTCATCCATTTTTACTTCCCTTGATTTTTGCATATATGACACATGAATAGATGAGTAACTTGCATAGTTCATAAAATCTAAAGCCAAAAAATTAGCACAAGAAGTAGAAGGCATGAAAATATTGCAACTCAGTTTGCAACATATAAGTGAAGCTCTTATTCATTTCAAAAGATTGACAATGTTCATCATTAAACCATCCCAACATTGGTGAATAAACCTTACTTGCATCAAATTTACATGCTACAACATGCTTAAATAAGCAAACATGCAATAAGTCATTCAACACAGAATCATCACCAAGATTAGAGGTCATATCAAAATGATTAAACATTGGTTCTTTTGCATCAATAGTTAATTCAATGGGTGCACTCAAAATTGTTGGTATTTCAGTTGTTTGATCACATGGCAAAGTCAAATTATCAACGTAGTCCTCTAAAATAGGTGGTGTGATCAAAGTAGTGGGTAGCTCATCAGATGGTGCATTCAAATTGACAAGGCATTCATCATTCTCATGTTGAGATGGAAGATCAGTACCTTTGTCATTACCTCTTATGATCAACTCAGATGATGTAGCCACTCTTGGGGGCGATGTGTCACATGGTGGAGGTGATGTAGTCCTGACAACAACGGATGTGGTTGTCATAGTATGCCTAGTAGTTGAAGGAACAATCATATCAACTCTTGGAATGTGCACCGTGCGCTTGTTCTCCTCGTGGCCAACACGTCGTTTTATTTCCTGTTCAGCTTTGCAAGCAAGATGAAACAAATGGTCCATAGGATAACACTCTTCATGAATTAGTATCTCTTGAATATCACGGTTTAATCCTCCCCAAAATATATCCATAAAATCATCTTCACTTTCTTCTAAAGAGGAATGCAACAAGGTAGTTTGTAAATCATCATAATATTTTGTTACAGTTTCACTACCTTGTTTTAAGTGTTGCAACTTCTTAATCATGTCACGAGTATAATAAGCAGGGACGAAAGTATGTCGCATGGCAAGTTTCAAATCATCCCAAGTAGTAGGTATATAATCAGGGTGTAACCGACAATATTCACTCCACCAAACCAAAGCATAACCAGTGAAAGAACCAACCGCAACCTTAACCTTTTTATGTTCATTGAAATTATGAGAAGCAAATATATTTTTTATGTCGAACTCCCATTCAATATATAAAGCAGGTTTAAAACGGCCATTAAATGGTGGTATAGATACATTAACCTGATCATGTGCATTTGGATGTTTGTGCACCTCTCGTGATGGTTGTGGTATTTGCAAAGGTGGTGGCACGTCTCCCGCGATCGACAAAGCCCATGAATTGACTCTGGATCCTGTCATGATTAGTAGAACAAGAAACAAAACCCAAAAATAATGTTCCTATAACTACTAGGATGTGGTGGTAAAATGCTCACATAAAGCAAATATCAATGTCTTACAAGTTCTTACCATGCAGCAGGCGGTGATCGGCAACCAGCGGTGTCAAGTAACTTCGAATATTGAGTAAAGCGATTGCCAGGGGAGCGTACGTATACACGGTGTAGAAATATGTGGAGCTGGGTTGGCTATATATGGTAGCAAAAGATTAGCAATAATCAATTCAAAGATGCAATGTTGAATAAACGCTCAACGACGGTACTGTGCTGGTCCTAGGCTAGACCGGACTAGAGACGCGAGCCTAGAACACTAATGAGGTCACGGCGTAGCACAACTAGCATCAATGAAGGATACTAAGTAGCTCTTGACAGCAAGATATAAGTGAAGATCACAACGGCAGTGAAGATAATGATGAAAAACAACTGCCAAGCAGGATATACAACAACTCTCTCTCCAACTTTCCTCTTGAAAAGTTTGAGACAATTTTCTGATAAATTCTTTCAAAGAATGCTACTAACTCAAGCTTTCCAATGCAAAAAGAATCACTCAATTCCGAGTTGATATGAGGAGTCAAAGAATTCTAAAACTGGCCTGAAAAATTGGAACAAGTTGTGTTCACGAACTTCGGAGGGCAAAAAGACCTATTTAGAAGCCGATTTTGAGGTGTCGAATATTTGATAGAGGCAGAGGTGTCCCGTCTTTCGATGAGATGATGGATTTCGCTTTGGTGGAAGTCGACTTTGACGATCCGACTACGAACGTGCGAGGACGTCGCGCCTTAGCAATCGCTAAACCAACTTCGAGAGGTTATTGACCACGCCGGAGCACGATCAACCTGACCACGAGGGTCTATTTCCTGCGAGCAAACGAAGAACAAGCAAGAAACTAAGATTGCAATCTGGATATTGCGAATATAAGATGAAAGCTTTATTGATCAAGGTGGGGTTCTGTGACGCCTTTGTCTGGTCGTTGAACACAAACGAAGTACGTGAAGTTGCAGCTATGGCGAACTTTTAATCTAAACAAAATCCAAAGTCTAAACGATGCCCTAAGGGCTGTATATATGGAGGAAGAGGGGGGGAATTTCGTGGCCCTTGGTGGAGGGGTCCGAAATCAACCCTATCACTTGTTTCCCCACACATACGGACTCTAAAAATAGCCTATACTTATGTATTTCGAAATTACATGGGCCTGGCCCAATAATAAGGTGACGCAGCACCTAAAATAGCCTCGGGACGAAATTTATGAAGTGGCATCTTGTATATTTCGTCCAAGGCTTCATGCACCCATTATGGTGGCTTCAAAGTCCTGAAATCATCACTTGTAGCTCCGTTCTTGTTTCCCTTGCGCATGCCATCATCTCCATGCTTGTTCTTGCTCCAATGTTCATCCTTCTCCAAGCTAGGCCCTTCATTTGTAAGCAAAACAAATGTATCCAATTTAGGCAGCATCATATTCTCATGAACATTAGAATCATTACCAAGAAACGAAAGTACCTGGTAATTTAGTTGGCGTGCACGAGCTCTAGTAATTGGTCCAGTATGTATAGCAGCAGGGGCTGTGGGTGATAGAGGCGGGGGTGTCCCGATCTTTCGATGAGATGATAACTATCGATTTGGTGGAGACGACTTTGACGATCCGACTACAAACGTGCACGACGTTGCGCCTTAGCAATCGCTAAACCAATCTCCTGAGGTTACTGACGATGCCGGAAGCACGGTCAGCCTGACCACGAAGGTCTATTCCTGCAAGCAATCGAAGAACGAGCAAGAATATGATCAAGCAATCTGAATATTGCAAATATATATGAGGTATTGATAATGGTGGGGATCCGTAAGCGGTCTTGGTCTGGTCGTTGGACACAAACGAAGTACACGAAGTTGCAGTGGCTAACTTTTAACTAAACAAATCCCCAGGAAAAGCTACTAGATGGATCTACTTATATAGAAGCAAGGGGTGACGGCCAAGGAGGTGAGAGGACGTCCCAAGGCAGCCTAAAACTAAATCTAGGTCGTACAAGGCCAATGGGCCCAAGTGGAGGTGATGTAACACCTTTGGACTTGTAGTTTGACTCGGATTCTGCTGCAGCATCAGATTGTTTCGTCCACAACTCAACGCTCCGGACGAATTTGAAGGTGATTCCAATTGGGTTGGAAAGTGCACGAAATCTAGTTTCCAACAAAAAAAGAATCACCCAATTCGGAGTCCGTATGAAAAACTTGTGTGCGTTTTGAGTCAGGTATGTCTGTGCAGTCCGAATCTGAATCCAGAACGTGAGAGACTTGGATTCTATCTTCTCTTGGGCCAAAAGTGACGTGAGAGAACTTTTTGGACAGCAAATAAACATCTCTTTCTTCCTTATCTTCATATGTGGATTGTACAAATGTCCCATACACCTGCAATTAGACAAAACACAAAAGTGTGTGAAGTATTTTTGTTCTGGATAACATAAATAGATTATTGAATAGTTTGCACTAGAAATCACCTGACAAATATGCATATATGCAATATTTTTGGTCATATCCAAGGTAGTCATGTCCTCATCATCCTCCCCTTCTTGAAAATAAAGCCGTCCTCGGCGTTGCTTAATCTGAAATGTGGCTAACAAAAGAGACAAGGTGTACATGTTGTATATGTATATGTCATCCATTTTTACTTCCCTTGATTTTTGCATATATGACACATGAATAGATGAGTAACTTGCATAGTTCATAAAATCTAAAGCCAAAAAATTAGCACAAGAAGTAGAAGGCATGAAAATATTGCAACTCAGTTTGCAACATATAAGTGAAGCTCTTATTCATTTCAAAAGATTGACAATGTTCATCATTAAACCATCCCAACATTGGTGAATAAACCTTACTTGCATCAAATTTACATGCTACAACATGCTTAAATAAGCAAACATGCAATAAGTCATTCAACACAGAATCATCACCAAGATTAGAGGTCATATCAAAATGATTAAACATTGGTTCTTTTGCATCAATAGTTAATTCAATGGGTGCACTCAAAATTGTTGGTATTTCAGTTGTTTGATCACATGGCAAAGTCAAATTATCAACGTAGTCCTCTAAAATAGGTGGTGTGATCAAAGTAGTGGGTAGCTCATCAGATGGTGCATTCAAATTGACAAGGCATTCATCATTCTCATGTTGAGATGGAAGATCAGTACCTTTGTCATTACCTCTTATGATCAACTCAGATGATGTAGCCACTCTTGGGGGCGATGTGTCACATGGTGGAGGTGATGTAGTCCTGACAACAACGGATGTGGTTGTCATAGTATGCCTAGTAGTTGAAGGAACAATCATATCAACTCTTGGAATGTGCACCGTGCGCTTGTTCTCCTCGTGGCCAACACGTCGTTTTATTTCCTGTTCAGCTTTGCAAGCAAGATGAAACAAATGGTCCATAGGATAACACTCTTCATGAATTAGTATCTCTTGAATATCACGGTTTAATCCTCCCCAAAATATATCCATAAAATCATCTTCACTTTGTTCTAAAGAGGAATGCAACAAGGTAGTTTGTAAATCATCATAATATTTTGTTACAGTTTCACTACCTTGTTTTAAGTGTTGCAACTTCTTAATCATGTCACGAGTATAATAAGCAGGGACGAAAGTATGTCGCATGGCAAGTTTCAAATCATCCCAAGTAGTAGGTATATAATCAGGGTGTAACCGACAATATTCACTCCACCAAACCAAAGCATAACCAGTGAAAGAACCAACCGCAACCTTAACCTTTTTATGTTCATTGAAATTATGGGAAGCAAATATATTTTTTATGTCGAACTCCCATTCAATATATAAAGCAGGTTTAAAACGGCCATTAAATGATGGTACAGATACATTAACCTGATCACGTGCATTTGGATGTTTGTGCACCTCTCGTGACGGTTGTGGTATTTGCAAAGGTGGTGGCACGTCTCCCGCGATCGACAAAGCCCATGAATTGACTCTGGATCCTGTCATGATTAGTAGAACAAGAAACAAAATCCAAAAATAATGTTCCTATAACTACTAGGATGTGGTGGTAAAACGCTCACAGTAAAGCAAATATCAATGTCTTACAAGTTCTTACCATGCAGCAGGCGGTGATCGGCAACCAGCGGTGTCAAGTAACTTCGAATATTGAGTAAAGCGATTGCCAGGGGAGCGTACGTATACACGGTGTAGAAATATGTGGAGCTGGGTTGGCTATATATGGTAGCAAAAGATTAGCAATAATCAATTCAAAGATGCAATGTTGAATAAACGCTCAACGACGGTACTGTGCTGGTCCTAGGCTAGACCGGACTAGAGACGCGAGCCTAGAACACTAATGAGGTCACGGCGTAGCACAACTAGCATCAATGAAGGATACTAAGTAGCTCTTGACAGCAAGATATAAGTGAAGATCACAACAGCAGTGAAGATAATGAGGTGAAACAACAGCCAAGCAGGATATATCAACAACTTTGTCTCCAACTTTCCTCTGAAAAAGTTTGTGCCGATTTTTTTGTTTTTTTTTCTTCTCTCTTTTTTTTCCTCACACTTTTTTTTCTTTCTCTCCTTTTTTTTTCTCTGACTTTTTTTCCTTTTTTTCTCTCTTTTTTTCTCTCTTTTTTTCTCCCTCTTTCCAAAACAAACTAGATAAGATGCAGACTGGATCAAGTGAAGATGTGAACGATCTCAACTATTATTATGACAATGAATGGTGGGTAGCACGTGGTGGAAATTGATGGATGGGTGGTGGACAGCGGAAGAGATAATGATGCAGCGGTGGCGTGACTAATGTGAACAGAACTCGAAACTCTAAACGAACTAGACACTAAGACCAGCAACTCGACACGACAATGCAATCGATAATTCAACTATGCAATCAATGAAAAGAAAATTGCAAAGGCTCAGACTGGCTTGGACCAAGGATGAATAGATCTAACTCTTTTTTGTGGCTTTTTCTTGGACAATAGGTAAGAAAGTAAATCTAATCTAGGAAAACTGGAAATTCTCACCGAGCAACCTGAAAACTGATACCACTTGATAGAGGCAAAGGTGTCCCGTCTTTCGATGAGATGATGGATTTCGCTTTGGTGGAAGTCGACTTTGACGATCCGACTACGAACGTGCGAGGACGTCGCGCCTTAGCAATCGCTAAACCAACTCCGAGAGGTTATTGACCACGCCGGAGCACGATCAACCTGACCACGAGGGTCTGTTTCCTGCGAGCAAACGAAGAACAAGCAAGAAACTGAGATTGCAATCTGGATATTGCGAATATAAGATGAAAGCTTTATTGATCAAGGTGGGGTTCTGTGACGCCTTTGTCTGGTCGTTGAACACAAACGAAGTACGCGAAGTTGCAGCTATGGCGAACTTTTAATCTAAACAAAACCCAAAGTCTAAACGATGCCCTAAAGGCTGTATATATGGAGGAAGAGGGGGAAATTTCGTGGCCCTTGGTGGAGGGGTCCGAAATCAACCCTATCTCTTGTTTCCCCACACATACGGACTCTAAAAATAGCCTATACTTATGTATTTCGAAATTACATGGGCCTGGCCCAATAATAAGGTGACGCAGCACCTAAAATAGCCTCGGGACGAAATTTATGAAGTGGCATCTTGTATATTTCGTCCAAGGCTTCATGCACCCATTATGGTGGCTTCAAAGTCCTGAAATCATCACTTGTAACTCCGTTCTTGTTTCCCTTGCGCATGCCATCATCTCCATGCTTGTTCTTGCTCCAATGTTCATCCTTCTCCAAGCTAGGCCCTTCATTTGTAAGCAAAACAAATGTATCCAATTTAGGCAGCATCATATTCTCATAAATATTAGAATCATTACCAAGAAACGAAAGTACCTGGTAATTTAGTTGGCGTGCACGAGCTCTAGTAATTGGTCCAGTATGTATAGCAGCAGGGGCTGTGGGTGTAACAATTGTATTGATGTCCTCATCATCCTCCCCTTCTTGAAATGAAGTCGTCCTCGACGGAAGTTCATCTTCCTCACCCAAATAAGGCTTCAAGTCTGCAATGTTAAAAGTGGGACTAACCCCAAAATCTGCAGGCAGCTCAAGTTTATATGCATTATCATTTATTTTCTCTAACACCTTAAAGGGACCATCAGCACGTGGCATTAACTTTGATTTGCGCAAATCAGGAAATCTATCCTTACGCAAATGTAACCAAACAAGATCTCCAGGTGCAAACACAACATGTTTTCTACCCTTATCTCCAGCAAGTTTATATTTAGCATTCATGCGCTCAATGTTTTCCTTAGTTAACTCATGCACTTTTAAAATCAATTCAGCACGTTGTTTAGCATCAAAATTAACCTTCTCCGAAGATGGAAGAGGCAACAAATCAATAGGTGCACGAGGTAGGAAACCATACACAACTTCAAAAGGGCACATCTTAGTAGTAGAATGCAATGAACGATTATAAGCAAATTCAATATGAGGCAAGCATTCCTCCCACATTTTCTTATTATTCTTCAAAACAGCCCTAAGCATAGTAGACAACGTTTTATTGACTACTTCAGTTTGTCCATCCGTTTGGGGGTGACAAGTAGTACTAAAAAGCAGTTTAGTCCCCAACTTAGCCCATAAACATCTCCAAAAGTGGCTAAGAAATTTAGTATCACGATCTGAAACAATAGTATTTGGCACACCATGCAAGCGAATAATTTCACGAAAGAACAAATCAGCAACATTAACAGCATCATCGCTTTTATGACATGGTATAAAGTGTGCCATTTTCGAGAATCTATCCACGACAACAAATATGCTATCCCTCCCCTTCTTTGTTCGAGGTAAACCTAAAACAAAGTCCATAGATATATCCTCCCAAGGAACACTAGGTACAGGCAAAGGCATATATAAACCATGAGGATTGAGGCGTGACTTAGCTTTTTGACATGTAGTGCAGCGAGCAATAAAACGCTCAACATCCCGTCTCATCTTTGGCCAAAAGAAATGTGTAGCAAGTACGTCCTCCGTCTTCTTCACGCCAAAGTGTCCCATTAATCCTCCTCCATGCGCCTCCTGCAACAACAAAAGACGAACGGAGCTAGCTGGAATGCATAGCTTGTTAGCACGAAACACAAATCCATCGTTAACAACAAACTTGTTCCACATTCTTCCTTCTTTACAATTATGCATTACATCTTTAAAATCAGCATCATGCACATATTGATCTTTGATGGTCTCCAAACCAAATATTTTGAAGTCAAGTTGTGAAAGCATAGTATAGCGACGATACAAAGCATCAGCAATAACATTTTCTTTTCCCTTCTTGTGTTTAATGACATAAGGGAAAGTCTCAATGAATTCAACCCATTTAGCATGTCTACGATTCAGTTTAGCTTGACTTTTAATATGTTTCAATGATTCATGATCAGAATGTATAACAAATTCTTTGGGCCATAAATAATGTTGCCATGTTTCTAAAGTCCGAACAAGAGCATATAATTCTTTATCATAAGTAGAATAATTCAGACTAGGCCCACTCAATTTTTCAGAAAAGTATGCAACAGGTTTGCCATCTTGTAATAACACACCTCCTAATCCAATTCCACTAGCATCACATTCAAGCTCAAAAGTCTTATTAAAATCAGGAAGTTGGAGTAAAGGAGCATGTGTCAACTTATCTTTCAATACCGTGAAGGCTTCTTCCTGTGCAGTACCCCAAAGAAAAGGCACATCTTTCTTTGTAAGCTCATTGAGAGGTGCAGCAATGGTGCTGAAATCTCTCAGAAAACGCCTATAGAATCCAGCGAGGCCAAGAAAACTCCTCACTTGTGTGACCGTTTTGGGCTGCGGCCAACTCTCAATAGCTTCAATCTTGACTTTATCAACTTCAATTCCCTGTGGAGTAACAACATAGCCAAGAAAAGATACTCGGTCGGTGCAAAAGGTGCACTTCCCAAGGTTACCAAACAAACGTGCATCACGTAGAGCAATAAAAACAGCACGTAAATGTTCCAAATGTTCCTCCAAAGATCTGCTATAAATCAATATGTCATCAAAGTAAACTACCACAAATCGTCCAATGAAAGCACGTAAAACTTCGTTCATTAATCTCATGAAAGTACTAGGTGCATTAGTTAACCCAAAAGGCATGACTAACCACTCATATAATCCAAACTTAGTTTTAAATGCTGTTTTCCATTCATCTCCCAATTTCATACGAATTTGATGGTAGCCACTACGCAAATCAACTTTGGAGAATATTGTAGAGCCACTCAATTCATCAAGCATATCATCTAGCCTAGGAATAGGATGACGATAACGAATAGTAATATTATTAATGCCTCTACAATCAACACACATACGTGATGTACCATCCTTTTTCGGCACTAGAATAATAGGAACAGCACAAGGACTAAGGGAGTCGCGTATATAACCTTTGTCGAGAAGCTCTTGTACTTGACGCATAATCTCCTTCGTCTCCTCTGGATTGGTACGGTATGGTGCACGGTTTGGCAGTGAAGCACCGGGAATTAAGTCGATCTGATGCTCAATCCCTCGAATAGGCGGTAATCCCGGTGGCACGTCTTGTGGAAAAACGTCAGCGAACTCCTGCAAAATGTTAGTGACAGCAGGAGGCAAAGAGGAAGGCACGTCCTCGAATGAAAATAATGCCTCTTTGCACACAAAAGCATAGCAAACAGATTTGCTGAAATCTAGCTCATCAATATCAGATTTGGTGGCAAATAAACATGCACTTTTCAATTTAATTTCAGAAGCAACACTAGATGGTTTATTATTAGGCTTCATTTGTTGCTCAAATTCTTTTGCCACAATCTGATTTTCACTCTTATTCTTCTCCTGTTGTGCTTTATTAGCTCTATTAATATCATCTTTCAAAATGGAATCAGGGGTCATAGGAAGCAAAGTAATATTTTTATCCTTATGAAAAAGAGTATAGTGATTGTTTCTACCATGGTGTACAGAATTTTTATCAAATTGCCATGGTCTACCAAGTAATAAGGAACATGCTTGCATAGGTACCACATCACAATCAACATAATCAGCATATGTAGAGATACTAAAATGCACACGAACAGTACGTGTTACCTTAACCTTGCCGCTGTTGTTGAACCATTGGATGTAGTAAGGATGTGGATGTGGTCTTGTGGTGAGAGAAAGCTTCTCCACCATCTCCATGCTAGCCAAGTTGTTGCAGCTCCCTCCGTCTATGATGACGCGCACAGAACGTTCCTTCACAACTCCCTTGGTATGGAACAAATTGTGCCTCTGATTTTGCTCAGCTTGTGTGACCTGCACACTCAAAACACGTTGAGCAACTAAACATTCATACCTGTCAACGTCTTCAGGAGCCATGTATTGCGTCTCATGATCAGAATCATCTCCACCATGTTCTTCACGTGTAATAAGAGCCAAAGTCTCCTCATCATAGTCACTAGCGGACTCATATCCACCATCCGCGGTAGCAATCATCACACGCGGAGATTTGCATTCTCTCGCATAATGACCTCCTCCCTTACAACGACGACAAATAATATCACTTGTGTGCCCTGTTGATGCCATGGAAGAAGAAGAACGCTGTGCAGGCCCCGCATGTGCGCTCTTGGCAGATAATGGTGGTTGCGCCTGTTTTCTGGTATCACGGCTGGAGGTGGCACCGGATGGAGGTGCTGGTGCAGTTGAAGTAGAAGATGCACGTGGTGTCCATGATGAAGGTCGGCCTGCAGAAAAGTTAGTTCGCCCCAATGCTTGTCGATCCTGCACTTCACGTTCAGCTTTACAAGCAAGATGGAATAAACGAGTGATATTAGTATACTCCTTATAGTCTAGAATGGTCTGAATCTCTCTATTTAATCCACCCAGAAAACGTGCAAGCATAGCTTCATTCTCCTCAACAATACCACATCTAATCATGCCAGTTTGTAATTCCTGATAATATTCTTCTACAGAATTTTTCCCTTGTCTTAAACGCTGCAATTTTTGAAGCAATTCACGTTGATAATATGGTGGAACCCAACGCGTACGCATAACAGTTTTCAAAGCAGCCCAAGTAGTTGGAATAGGATATAATCTACAATGTTCAGACCACCATACACATGCAAAACTAGTGAAAGCACAAACGGCAGCAGCAACTCGTCTATCCTCAGGATATTGTAAACATGTAAATCGTTGTTCCGTTTCTAACTCCCAAGTAAGATATATATCAGGAACATATCTACCCTCAAATGGTGGAATATTCAATTTCAGTTTAGGAATATGGACATCATCTCGTACCTGAGGTGGTGGTGCAGGCCTACCATTACGAATATATACCTGAGGTCGACCTGCTGGTGGTGGTACAGGTGGCTGCACGTAGTGTTGATTTTGATCAACCTCATCCTCATAATCTCCCACATAATCATCCTCCTCCGCATCAGCAGCAGGAGCCACAGAAGTATCAACAGCAGCACCAACAGTTTGGCCAAACGCAAGAGGAACACGGCTTGCTCAGCGGAGGTCTGCTTCGCGACGTGGAGGTAGTCGTTGTTGTTGTTGTTGGAGAGGTGCGTTAGCTGCAGCGGGTGGTGGTGGTGGAAGACGCGCGAGCAATTCATTAAACTTGTTATCGAGCTTTGTTTCGAACGTCTTCTCAAAGCCAGTGATCTTCTCCATGGCCTCTTCAAAATTGTTCAGCACATCTTGCACCTGTTCAGTCATCATTTGCTGAAACTTATCATGAAGCTCCTTGTTCGATAAATTCTCCCAGTCAATCTCGTCGGCTTGTGATCCTGGCATGGTTAGCAGCAATAGAAACACACAAGAATATGATCCTACAGACTACGAACAAGTGGTGGTGGTGGGTGTTACAAATCCGTCAAGCAAATCTCAAATTCTTACCAGTTCTTACCCAGCAGCAGGCGGTGATCGGCAACCGTTGTAGTCAAAAACTCTCAAAGCTTGGATAGAACGATTACCAGGGAGAGTCGAACACACGACGTAGATGTATGTGGAGCTGGGAAGGCTTATAGTATGGTAGCAAAAAGGGTCAGCAATAATCAATTCAGAGATGCAAAGTTGAATAAACGCTCAACGACGGTACTGTGCTGGTCCTAGGCTAGACTGTGCTAGAGACGCGAGCCTAGAACACCAACAAAATCACGGCGCGGCACGTAAACAAGGGAAAAGCACACTCTGAATTTTTTTTTTCCGCTCTTTTTTTTTCCGAAACCTACTCCGGCAAGGAAACACGAATCGGAATCTAGATTGATCCCGAAAACAAACCTAATAAGCAAGGAACTCGGATTGGTGGTGGATATATGGTGGTGGTATATGGCAGCGGTGGTAGTATTTGGATATGGATCGGTGGTGGTATATGGACACGGATTGGTGGTGGTATATGGATACGGATTCGGAGCGGTGGTGGTAGATGGCAGGGGCGATGATGATGGTGCGGCGACGGTGTGACAACTTGTGAACAGAACTCGAAACTCTAAAAGACTAGACGCTAAGACCAGCAACTGAACACGACGATGCAACCGCAAATTCAACAAAGCAAATACAGAAAAGATAATGCAAGGCTCAGATTGGTTTGGATGGGATGAACTAACCCTAATTTTTTTTTGGCTTTTTCGTGGACTATAGGTATGAAGAACAGACTCGATCTAAACTACGAAAAACTGTAAAATCTCACCGAGCAACCTGGAAATCTGATACCACTTGATAGAGGCAAAGGTGTCCCGTCTTTCGATGAGATGGTGGATTTCGCTTTGGTGGAAGTCGACTTTGACGATCCGACTACGAACGTGTGAGGACGTCGCGCCTTAGCAATCGCTAAACCAACTCCGAGAGGTTATTGACCACGCCGGAGCACGATCAACCTGACCACGAGGGTCTGTTTCCTGCGAGCAAACGAAGAACAAGCAAGAAACTGAGATTGCAATCTGGATATTGCGAATATAAGATGAAAGCTTTATTGATCAAGGTGGGGTTCTGTGACGCCTTTGTCTGGTTGTTGAACACAAACGAAGTACGCGAAGTTGCAGCTATGGCGAACTTTTAATCTAAACAAAACCCAAAGTCTAAACGATGCCCTAAGGGCTGTATATATGGAGGAAGAGGGGGGAATTTCGTGGCCCTTGGTGGAGGGGTCCGAAATCAACCCTATCTCTTGTTTCCCCACACATATGGACTCTAAAAATAGCCTATACTTATGTATTTCGAAATTACATGGGCCTGGCCCAATAATAAGGTGACGCAGCACCTAAAATAGCCTCGGGACGAAATTTATGAAGTGGCATCTTGTATATTTCGTCCAAGGCTTCATGCACCCATTATGGTGGCTTCAAAGTCCTGAAATCATCACTTGTAACTCCGTTCTTGTTCCCCTTGCGCATGCCATCATCTCCATGCTTGTTCTTGCTCCAATGTTCATCCTTCTCCAAGCTAGGCCCTTCATTTGTAAGCAAAACAAATGTATCCAATTTAGGCAGCATCATATTCTCATGAACATTAGAATCATTACCAAGAAACGAAAGTACCTGGTAACTTAGTTGGCGTGCACGAGCTCTAGTAATTGGTCCAGTATGTATAGCAGCAGGGGCTGTGGGTGTAACAATTGTATTGATGTCCTCATCAAAGCATAGCTTCATTCTCCTCAACAATACCACATCTAATCATGCCAGTTTGTAATTCCTGATAATATTCTTCTACAGAATTTTTCCCTTGTCTTAAACGCTGCAATTTTTGAAGCAATTCACGTTGATAATATGGTGGAACCCAACGCGTACGCATAGCAGTTTTCAAAGCAGCCCAAGTAGTTGGAATAGGATATAATCTACAATGTTCAGACCACCATACACATGCAAAACTAGTGAAAGCACAAACAGCAGCAGCAACTCGTCTCTCCTCAGGATATTGTAAACATGTAAATCGTTGTTCAGTTTCTAACTCCCAAGTAAGATATATATCAGGAACATATCTACCCTCAAATGGTGGAATATTCAATTTCAGTTTAGGAATATGGACATCATCTCGTACCTGAAGTGGTGGTGCAGGCCTACCATTACGAATATATACCTGAGGTCGACCTGCTGGTGGTGGTGCTGGTGGCTGCTCGTAGATCTGATTTTGATCAACCTCATCCTCATAATCGCCCGCATACTCATCATCCTCCTGGGTACCAGCAGGAGCAGTAGCAGGAGCCAAAGAAACACCAACAGCAGTAACAGCGGCACCAGAATTTTGTCCTGGCACAATAGGAACACGCTGTGCTCGTCCATACTGATTCGGAAGTGGGCGTAGTTGTTGTTGTCGCAGAGGTGCGACAGGTGCAGCCGGTGGTGGAAGACGCGCAAGCAGTTCATTAAATCTGTTATCGAGCTTTGTTTCGAACGTCTTCTCAAGGCCAGTGATCTTCTCCATGGCCTCTTCAAAATTGTTCAGCACATCTTGTACCTGTTCAGTCATCATTTGCTGAAACTTATCATGAAGCTCCTTGTTCGATAAGTTCTCCCAGTCAATCTCGTCGGCTTGTGATCCTGGCATGGTTAGCAGCAATAGAAACACACAAGAATATGATCCTACAGACTACTAAGAAGTGGTGGTGGTGTATCACAAATCCGTCAAGCAAATCTCAAATTCTTACCAGTTCTTACCCAGCAGCAGGCGGTGATCGGCAACCGTTGTAGTCAAAAACTCTCAAAGCTTGGATAGAGCGATTACCAGGGAGAGTCAAACACACGACGTAGATGTATGTGGAGCTGGGAAGGCTTATAGTATGGTAGCAAAAAGGGTCAGCAATAATCAATTCAGAGATGCAAAGTTGAATAAACGCTCAACGACGGTACTGTGCTGGTCCTAGGCTAGACTGTGCTAGAGACGCGAGCCTAGAACACCAACAAAATCACGGCGCGGCACGTAAACAAGGGAAAGCACACTCTGAATTTTTTTATTTTTCGCTTTTTTTTTGCGCTGCTTTTTTTTTGCGCTCTTTTTTTTTGCGAAAAATCACTATAATGGCGAGTGTCTCAAAACTCTTCTTAGCTCAAACTGACAGGATGGGCACGAAATTTTTTCGACCAATTTTTTTTTTTGACTGCCCGGACCCAAAAACTGGAAACGGGTCAAAAAAAACTTCCTATAATGGCACCTGTCTCAAAACACTCAGAAACACCTAAAAATAGGATAGCCAGAAAATTTTTCGAAAAATGCGTTTTCGAAAAATTTTGGGCCTAAACGGAGCGTGGCTACCCGACTCTTTTTTTTTTCCGAAACCTACTCCGGCAAGGAAACACGAATCGGAATCTGGATGGATCCCGAAAACAAACCTAATATGGCAAGAACTCGGATTGGTGGTGGATATATGGTGGTAGATGGCAGCGGTGGTGGTATTTGACAGCTGTGGTGGTATATGGATACGGATTCGAAGCGGTGGCGGATAAGCGGTGGTGGTAGATGGCAGGGGTGATGATGATGGTGCAGCGGCGGCGTGACAACTTATGACCAGAACTCGAAACTCTAAAAGACTAGACTCTAAGACCAGCAACTAGACACGACGATGCAACCGCAAATTCAACAAAGCAAAACCCTAAAAAGATTATGCAAAGGCTCAGATTGGTTCGGATATGATGAACTAACCCTAATTTTTTTTGTGGCTTTTTCGTGGACTGTAGGTATGAAGAACAGACTCGATCTAAACTACGAAAAACTGTAAAATCTCACCGAGCAACCTGGAAATCTGATACCACTTGATAGAGGCAGAGGTGTCCCGTCTTTCGATGAGATGATGGATATCGCTTTGGTGGAAGTCGACTTTGACGATCCGACTACGAACGTGCGAGGACGTCGCGCCTTAGCAATCGCTAAACCAACTTCGAGAGGTTATTGACCACGCCGGAGCACGATCAACCTGACCACGAGGGTCTGTTTCCTGCGAGCAAACGAAGAACAAGCAAGAAACTAAGATTGCAATCTGGATATTGCGAATATAAGATGAAAGCTTTATTGATCAAGGTGGGGTTCTGTGACGCCTTTGTCTGGTCGTTGAACACAAACGAAGTACGCGAAGTTGCAGCTATGGCGAACTTTTAATCTAAACAAAACCCCCAAAGTCTAAACGATGCCCTAAGGGCTGTATATATGGAGGAAGAGGGGGGGAATTTCGTGGCCCTTGGTGGAGGGGTCCGAAATCAACCCTATCTCTTGTTTCCCCACACATACGGACTCTAAAAATAGCCTATACTTATGTATTTCGAAATTACATGGGCCTAGCCCAATAATAAGGTGACGCAGCACCTAAAATAGCCTCGGGACGAAATTTATGAAGTGGCATCTTGTATATTTCGTCCAAGGCTTCATGCACCCATTATGGTGGCTTCAAAGTCCTGAAATCATCACTTGTAGCTCCGTTCTTGTTTCCCTTGCGCATGCCATCATCTCCATGCTTGTTCTTGCTCCAATGTTCATCCTTCTCCAAGCTAGGCCCTTCATTTGTAAGCAAAACAAATGTATCCAATTTAGGCAGCATCATATTCTCATGAACATTAGAATCATTACCAAGAAACGAAAGTACCTGGTAATTTAGTTGGCGTGCACGAGCTCTAGTAATTGGTCCAGTATGTATAGCAGCGGGAGCTGTGGGTGTAACAATTGTATTGATGTCCTCATCATCCTCCCCTTCTTGAAATGAAGTCGTCCTCGACGGAAGTTCATCTTCCTCACCCAAATAAGGCTTCAAATCTGCAATGTTAAAAGTGGGACTAACCCCAAAATCTGCAGGCAGCTCAAGTTTATATGCATTATCATTTATTTTCTCTAACACCTTAAAGGGACCATCAGCACGTGGCATTAACTTTGATTTGCGCAAATCAGGAAATCTATCCTTACGCAAATGTAACCAAACAAGATCTCCAGGTGCAAACACAACATGTTTTCTACCCTTATCTCCAGCAAGTTTATATTTAGCATTCATGCGCTCAATGTTTTCCTTAGTTAACTCATGCACTTTTAAAATCAATTCAGCACGTTGTTTAGCATCAAAATTAACCTTCTCCGAAGATGGAAGAGGCAACAAATCAATAGGTGCACGAGGTAGGAAACCATACACAACTTCAAAAGGGCACATCTTAGTAGTAGAATGCAATGAACGATTATAAGCAAATTCAATATGAGGCAAGCATTCCTCCCACATTTTCTTATTATTCTTCAAAACAGCCCTAAGCATAGTAGACAACGTTTTATTGACTACTTCAGTTTGTCCATCCGTTTGGGGGTGACAAGTAGTACTAAAAAGCAGTTTAGTCCCCAACTTAGCCCATAAACATCTCCAAAAGTGGCTAAGAAATTTAGTATCACGATCTGAAACAATAGTATTTGGCACACCATGCAAGCGAATAATTTCACGAAAGAACAAATCAGCAACATTAACAGCATCATCGCTTTTATGACATGGTATAAAGTGTGCCATTTTCGAGAATCTATCCACGACAACAAATATGCTATCCCTCCCCTTCTTTGTTCGAGGTAAACCTAAAACAAAGTCCATAGATATATCCTCCCAAGGAACACTAGGTACAGGCAAAGGCATATATAAACCATGAGGATTGAGGCGTGACTTAGCTTTTTGACATGTAGTGCAGCGAGCAATAAAACGCTCAACATCCCGTCTCATCTTTGGCCAAAAGAAATGTGTAGCAAGTACGTCCTCCGTCTTCTTCACGCCAAAGTGTCCCATTAATCCTCCTCCATGCGCCTCCTGCAACAACAAAAGACGAACGGAGCTAGCTGGAATGCATAGCTTGTTAGCACGAAACACAAATCCATCGTTAACAACAAACTTGTTCCACATTCTTCCTTCTTTACAATTATGCATTACATCTTTAAAATCAGCATCTTGCACATATTGATCTTTGATGGTCTCCAAACCAAATATTTTGAAGTCAAGTTGTGAAAGCATAGTATAGCGACGAGACAAAGCATCAGCAATAACATTTTCTTTTCCCTTCTTGTGTTTAATGACATAAGGGAAAGTCTCAATGAATTCAACCCATTTAGCATGTCTACGATTCAGTTTAGCTTGACTTTTAATATGTTTCAATGATTCATGATCAGAATGTATAACAAATTCTTTGGGCCATAAATAATGTTGCCATGTTTCTAAAGTCCGAACAAGAGCATATAATTCTTTATCATAAGTAGAATAATTCAGACTAGGCCCACTCAATTTTTCAGAAAAGTATGCAACAGGTTTGCCATCTTGTAATAACACACCCCCTAATCCAATTCCACTAGCATCACATTCAAGCTCAAAAGTCTTATTAAAATCAGGAAGTTGGAGTAAAGGAGCATGTGTCAACTTATCTTTCAATACCGTGAAGGCTTCTTCCTGTGCGGTACCCCAAAGAAAAGGCACATCTTTCTTTGTAAGCTCATTGAGAGGTGCAGTGATAGAGGCAAAGGTGTCCCGTCTTTCGATGAGATGGTGGATTTCGCTTTGGTGGAAGTCGACTTTGACGATCCGACTACGAACGTGCGAGGACGTCGCGCCTTAGCAATCGCTAAACCAACTCCGAGAGGTTATTGACCACGCCGGAGCACGATCAACCTGACCACGAAGGTCTGTTTCCTGCGAGCAAACGAAGAACAAGCAAGAAACTAAGATTGCAATCTGGATATTGCGAATATAAGATGAAAGCTTTATTGATCAAGGTGGGGTTCTGTGACGCCTTTGTCTGGTCGTTGAACACAAACGAAGTACGCGAAGTTGCAGCTATGGCGAACTTTTAATCTAAACAAAACCCAAAGTCTAAACGATGCCCTAAGGGCTGTATATATGGAGGAAGAGGGGGGGAATTTCGTGGCCCTTGGTGGAGGGGTCCGAAATCAACCCTATCTCTTGTTTCCCCACACATACGGACTCTAAAAATAGCCTATACTTATGTATTTCGAAATTACATGGGCCTGGCCCAATAATAAGGTGACGCAGCACCTAAAATAGCCTCGGGACGAAATTTATGAAGTGGCATCTTGTATATTTCGTCCAAGGCTTCATGCACCCATTATGGTGGCTTCAAAGTCCTGAAATCATCACTTGTAGCTCCGTTCTTGTTTCCCTTGCGCATGTCATCATCTCCATGCTTGTTCTTGCTCCAATGTTCATCCTTCTCCAAGCTAGGCCCTTCATTTGTAAGCAAAACAAATGTATCCAATTTAGGCAGCATCATATTCTCATGAACATTAGAATCATTACCAAGAAATGAAAGTACCTGGTAATTTAGTTGGCGTGCACGAGCTCTAGTAATTGGTCCAGTATGTATAGCAGCAGGAGCTGTGGGTGTAACAATTGTATTGATGTCCTCATCAATATTGAACTAGCTTCTGCAACTATTTAGATGCGGTTCGTCGCTATCTTCAATTTGAGTACTCACGGAGCCAAAACTGACTTCGTATGAGGAAGATACACCTGTTTTACTGAACAGTGCGCAAAACAGATTCCAATCCGAATTCAGGTACGAGATTGATTCTAGATAGATCCAATTTTTTGTCTTCTCTCTTTTTTTTTCTAACGCCTTTTTTTCTTTTTCTTCTCCCTCTTTTTCTTTTTTTTTCTTTCCCTTTTTCTCTCTTTTTTTTTCTTTATCTTCTTTTTCTCCCTCTTTCCAAGACAAACTAGATAAGATGCAGATTCGATCAGGCGAAGATGTGAGTGACCTCAACTATGATTATGACAATAAATAGTGCGTAGCACATGGTGGAAATTGGTGGATGGGATGGTGGACAGCGGATGGGATAATGATGCAGCGGCTGCGTGACTAATGTGAATAGAACTCGAAACTCTAAAGGAACTAGACACTAAGACCAGCAACTCGACACGGCGATGCAACCGATAATTCAATAATGCAAACAATGAAAAGAAAATTGCAAAGGCTCAGTCTGGCTAGGACAAAGGATGAATAGATCTAACTTTTGTTTTGTGGCTTTTTCTTGGACAATAGGTAAGAAAATAAATCTAATCTAGGAAAAACTGGAAATTCTCACCGAGCAACCTGAAAACTGATACCACTTGATAGAGACGAGGGTCCCGATCTTTCGATGAGATGATAACTATCGATTTGGTGGAGACGACTTTGACGATCCGACTACAAACATGCACGACGTTGCGCCTTAGCAATCGCTAAACCAATCTCCTGAGGTTACTGACGATGCTGGAAGCACGGTCAGCCTGACCACGAAGGTCTATTCCTGCAAGCAATCGAAGAACGAGCAAGAATATGATAAAGCAATCTGAATATTGCAAATATATATGAAGTATTGATAATGGTGGGGATCCGGAAGCGGTCTTGGTCTGGTCGTTGGACACAAACGAAGTACACGAAGTTGCAATGGCTAACTTTTAACTAAACAAATCCCAAGGAAAAGCTACTAGATGGATCTACTTATATAGTAGAAAGGGGTGGAGGCCAAGGAGGTGGGAGGACGTTCCAAAGGCAGCCTAAAACTAAATCTAGGTCGTACAAGGCCAATGGGCCCAAGTGGAGGTGATGTAACACCTTTGGACTTGTAGTTTGACTCGGATTATGCTGCAGCATCAGATTGTTTCGTCCACAGCTCAACGCTCCGGACGAATTTGAAGGTGATTCCAATTGGGTTGGAAAGTGCACGAAATCTAGTTTCCAACAAAAAAAGAATCACCCAATTCGGAGTCCGTATGAAAAACTTGTGTGCGTTTTGAGTCAGGTGTGTCTGTGCAGTCCGAATCTGAATCCAGAACGTGAGAGACTTGGACTCTATCTTCTCTTGGGCCAAAAGTGACGTGAGAGAACTTTTTGGACAGCAAATAAACATCTCTTTCTTCCTTATCTTCATATGTGGATTGTACAAATGTCCCATACACCTGCAATTAGACAAAACACAAAAGTGTGTGAAGTATTTTTGTTCTGGATAACATAAATAGATTATTGAATAGTTTGCACTAGAAATCACCTGACAAATATGCATATATGCAATATTTTTGGTCATATCCAAGGTAGTCATGTCCTCATCACTGGTACTCTATTAAAAGGAGGCCTTAATATCCCTTAGTTTCCATTAGGACCCCGCTACCACGGGAGGGTAGGACAAGAGATGTCATGCAAGTTCTTTTCCATAAGCACGTATGACTATATTCGGAATACATGCCTACATTACATTGATGAACTGGAGCTAGTTCTGTGTCACTCTATGTTATAACTGTTACATGATGAACCACATCCGACATAATTATCCATCACTGATCCAATGCCTATGATCTTTTCACATATTGCTCTTTGCTTATTTACTTTCTGCTGCTGTTACAATTACTACAAAACTGCTACTGTTACTTTTGCTACTATTACCGTTACTTCCAGACTACTTTGCTACTAAATACTTGCTGCAGATACTAAGTTATCCAGGTTGGTTGAATTGACAACTCAACTGCTAATACTTGAGAATACTCTTTGGCCCCCGCTTGTGTCGAATCAATAAATTTGGGTTGAGTACTCTACCCTCGAAAACTGTTGCGATCCCCTATACTTGTGGGTTATTAGCAGCGGCCCTGCAGTCTTAAAAGGACACGCAAGCCACCTCTTTACTATTCACCGCAGGGTGATGCAAGCATGCTTCGGTCACCCCACGCACGATCCCCACGTCACGCATTCAATGCGGGTCATGGAGAAGCAGGGGCTCCTGTCAGTGTACAGAAGTAGGGCTCTACTTTGTACCCCTTTACCTGTGCACGGGCTGTCAGAGTCGCGCTTGTGGCCACACTTAGCAGGGCATAGGAGGGAAGCCGAAGCCACGAGAGGATCAAATAAATGCCAGGACAGATACACAAAGGGCAAGAGGGCGAGGTGGGCTCCCCCGGCAAGACCCTTGCCGGGGCGGCCTCTGCAGCCCCGGCAAGAGCCTTGCCGGGGCAATTGCCCAACACCAGCGAAGCATGCCACCCTTGAGCCCGAGGTTTCGAACATCATCAACAACATTGGAACCAAGGCTCGGGAGGCACCTCCATGGTGGCATGCAGATCTTTGTGAAGATCATTGACACACAAGATCAGATGAGGACCAGAAGACGAGACCTCTGGCAACATCCTTGCCGGGGACGACCGCGGTGCCACGGCAAGACCCTTGTCGGGGCCCCTGGCAAGACCCCTGCCAAGGATATCAGCGGAGCTGCAGCCAGGCCCGTGCGCACCAGGACCCCACCACCGTTCCCATGCATCTGCCAGCCCAACCAGCTAGGCGAGCACCTGCGTGGAGACATGCGGTCCTGAGGCCAACTCAGCAAGCACCTTCGTGGTGGCATGCAGATCTTCGTGAAGACACCGCCATCACGCCAGCTCAGCAGCCTGCCAGCCTACATGGCGTTGCCCACCTCACTGCCCTGGACGCATGTCGAAGCAGGGCAAGGCGGCACTAAAGCGAAGGGACACCTCAGGGGCGCATTTAATGCATTTTTTCCAAGTTTCTATCCAAAGAGAAGCTTTGTGAAGCAAGTTCTATTTTGGTTCATCCAAATGGCATGAAACTCCTTGGGCACCTTAATATCTTCAAATCATTGGGCCATGCTCAAATTCAGCTCAATCTAGTCATCTATGTGAGTGCATCATAGAGATCTCCATTTATGGCCAGTATGGCACTTTTTACAGCAAGTACCATTTTTCCTCACCCTAATGAGCTGCAAATTGGTAGAGGTGGTCATCTTAGTGTGTGATCACACCGTGCCAAAGTCCAGCCTCTGCCTCCTCCTGTGCTTGTCTCCCTGCAGCACAAACACCATGTTGTTCATGTCTCTTGGCTCCTCCTGTTAATCACTTCTTTGCCCCTGGGCCGATTTATTTTCTCATTTTGACTAAGGGCAGCAGGGTCTATGTCCCATAAATGATTTGGCCGCTCAGAGTGCATTGTGTGTGCTAGCTCACGCGGTGACCATGGGGCAGACAGGCCAAATCTCGCGCTCTGGAGTGTACCCGTCCCTATTCTCGTTCGTTACCTCTGCCTCTAATGTCCATTTCATGTCTGGTAGCTTGCCCATGCTCGATTGCTTCGACCTGCATTGCTGCCCCGCCCTAAGACATTGTAGTGTGGTCGCCATCGTCGTGCCCGTGCCATGTCCAGCCTCTGCACCTCCATTGGCATGGAGCTGGAGCTCTCTAGAGCGCTCCGAGCCCTCCTCCGCGCCTATATAAGGACCCCCGAGCCTCTCCGCACCCCCCAAGCCCCTCCTCGTCCCTCCTAGTCCACCGAAGCAACGACATCTCGCCGGAGTTCGCCTCTGTCCACCTCGGCCGCCATGGTTCCTCCTTGGTTCCGGCGAGCCTAGCCTCCCTCTCCTCCTCCTGAGATGTCCACAAGCTTCCCCTCGTTACCGCGGTTCGCCCCAACCCCTCTTTCATGGCCGAAGGGCACCTTGGCCGCGGTTCCCTAGTCCGACCGCCGCCTGCATCGTTTGGGCACCTCGCCATTCGGCCGTTCCAAGCATCCTCGTGCTCCCCAATCTCACCACAGTGCCCCCACCTCCCGTAGAGCCGCCCCACCCCATCAGCGTCACAGGAGACCCCCTGCTTCGCCGACCATCACCGTTGCCGGTCCGCCTTTGTCCATTTGGGGCGCCACCCTTCACCGCCACCCGCGCCTCCCCAGTGCTTCACTCCCCCGGGAACGGGTGCGGTTTGGCCCCGTGCACCCGCCCGTGTCCTTGGTTTGGCCGGGGACGGCCGGAGCTGGCCAGGCCGCCGCTCCCCTCCCTCCCCTGTTCCTCCTTTGTTGCACGAGGGGAACAGGCACGGGGAGGAAGAAGATGACCGTTTCAGCCCCCCTGTCCCAGGGGCCCATGCGCCAGTGGCCCAGGTGCCCCTACCCACGTGTCAAGTGGACACGTATTCCACTCGGTACCTTTACCGTTTACTAAAAGTGTATTCCTCTTAAGTGCGCTTTCATTTGACCGAGAATACGTTTTCTCATTTTGAAAGCGTAGTTTCCTCCTCTTTCATCCAAAAGTATGTTTTCTGACTTAGAAAGTGTATTTCCTAAAATCCGTCTCTGCCTTATCCACTCAGGGACCTATTTGTGGTTACGTTTTTACAGAAAGGTCCGTGATATTCAACCCCTCACAACTTTTTGCTCGTAACTCCGATCGAGGTGAAACCAGTGCTCACATCTTCGTATCATTGAACTCTTTCTTCTGGTTCCATTTTCACTAGGTGGTCCCATCGTGAAAATAACCAGTTTGTTGTTACCTCTAATTAGCCCCTTCTGAGAGAGAACCGTCTGGCGTTTCGTGTCCGCGGCTTCACCGCACTTCTTCCGGGAGTCTCCATCACCCCAGGAAAGCCACAACAACCACTTGCATGAAAGTAATGCAGTAGCCTCGGTTTTCAACTTG
The DNA here is from genome assembly GCF_018294505.1 of Triticum aestivum. NCBI lineage: Eukaryota > Viridiplantae > Streptophyta > Magnoliopsida > Poales > Poaceae > Triticum > Triticum aestivum. Next base: position 43,895 of record NW_025225503.1, read on the forward strand.
AATATTTAATAAAAGTTTGCTGTTATCTAACTGCTTGTTTGCTACTACTGTTGGTGTTTCGGTTTTACTCGTGGACTCGTGTCCACCTTCATGCTATGTTATGCTGCATCGTGATATCTTGCGCTACTTGCTAGTATCATGTTCGTAAGTCATGCTTGGTAGTAGTAATACATGCTGGTAGTTGTGATGTTCTTCGGATGCATGCTTAGTCTGCTATTCAGTACCGTTGCTATGTTGGTTCCGTTGCATCTAGTTGGTTACATGTTTACTTTGTAGTGTTCTTGCTATGTTCTTGCATGGTATTTATTCATGACAATAGTGGTCGTGCTATGCTTATAGTAGAATTATGCTTGTGTTATTCATGCTCGTAAGTATGCCATGCTTATTCGAATATATGATTTATTGTGGGTATGCTCGATGATTATGTTGCATCTCCATGCTTATGTTGATATCATGCTCATGCATTATAGTTGCATCATGTTATTTTAATATGGCTCAGCTTATTGCCTTCAAGTTTAACCGGATAATAATGAACTTGAACAATTGTTGGTTGAGTCATGGTGCCACTAAATCAAGCTGACCAGTGCAACCACATTTGCCTTTATGGGTAGGACCTAACTAGGTCTATTATCATGCCTCTCGCCGGTGCCTCCAACAAGGGAAGGTTATGCGCGGGCGCTATGTTGGCCGGGTAGGACGGCTTAAGCCTTGTGTGACCATTGTTGTTATATGTATCTGTGTCCCTGTTTGGGACCGTTTATTTTGCCATGACGGTGGCCGTTGATGCCTTTGGTAGGCACGATGCCACCATGACTTATCCCTTTGGGCCACCCATGACTTATCCCAAAGGGGAGTTGGTCGGAGTGGCCGGGAGAGTGTCATGGAAGTAGATTGGTTTTGTCGGAACACTGTTGGTCGACTCGAATGGGAGTGTGAGGCCTTGGGTTCCGTGGTGTGGGTTCAGTGTGCTAACGTCTGCATATTGTGTGTTAAATCTATCGATAGCCGCGCCCGTGGATATGAGCCCAGTTCGAAGTAGGTCACACTATGAGCCAACAATGATGATAATTTGCTTAATAATAATAACCCCGGTTCGATGATGAAAGAAGTTGGTTGATCTTTATGTGATTGCGAGATGATCATGGTGGTATCGAGGATACCGATGTTGGTAAGTTGAGGCATGTGTTGGTTACGAGGTAACCCAAGCAGAGTAAGTTGGTGCATGATATGTTAACCTGTTTCATGTAGTATCATCATGTTCATATGATCATGCCATGCTAAAATTGTATCATATTCAGTTGTGCATGCCATGTTGTCCTGTTAGTACCATGTTCATCATTGCTTCAACCTGCTAATGCCATGCTGTTGTTTTTCTTGACTGCTTTTGGTTATTGTGAGCTTGCAAGTACATTCAATGTACTGACTTGGCATGTCATGCCAGTTTGCAGGTCATCCGTAGATTGCTTGCTTGTTTGGTGTGGTTCCTCTGTTCGCGAACTAGGATAAACATTCCAGCCAGAGTCCCTACGGATTGGAGTACATCATCACCATTCGTTGTTCTGCTGCCCATAGTTCTTCTGCTGCCAGTAGAGGTTCCGCTGCCTCGAGTTGTTATGCTGCTTGCATAGAGCAACTATGATTGGTGTAGCGTCACCGTGCCGGTCTTATTCATTGTAATACCGTAGACGTTGTATTCGTATTCTTGTTGTTATAGAGAGCTGGTTTGTTCATTGCTAAGCAGTGCCTTATTCTAGAAGACTTCACTTTGATCTCTAGGCTGGAATACGGGTGCGTTCCAGTTTCTCGAGTCGGGGTGCCACAGGCTTGGTATCAGAGCAGGTCTGGCTGTAGGACGCCCTAGCCCGGGCAAATGCTAGAAAACGGTAGTATAGGCTCATTATCTTGTCACTAACAGTTAATCTTGTGAGTGTAGGTGGCATCGATTTCGATCCAGTACCTGCATCCTCCTTCTTTGCATGCCTGCTCTTCGGTGTTCGGCATCATCTCTGTCCCGGCAGAGTGATTTCCTGGTACCAAGTGTCCTAGACACCATTTGCAGGAGTTAAGCTCAGGTATCGCATCGATAACTTTCCGCCACCCACCCATATTATTTCGGTGATAGACTTGTCTCTGTCCCAAATCGTGCCTTCCATACCGTCCCTTTGGCAACCCTTACTGATCTTTGTTATCAGGAAAGGGCAATGCCCGCAAGCCCCAGCTTTCGGTGATGGACTTGTATGATTCCCTTTGTACGTTTGATGATGATGTGGTCGTGACCTTGGTGTCTTGCTACATGATCACCAAGTCCGTCCTTGCTTCCGTATCCATCCAGATCCAGCCGGTCTTTAGCCAGCGCTTGGTGTAGCCTTGGTTACACCAACCCTTTCCACACATGGATTTCACTTCCGTGCACACCGCCACAGCATATTAGACCGCCATACCAGAGTTTCCGCAAGATTTGTGTGCTTAGGTATGCATGCATATTATTGTGTGAGTAGAAGTAATATGTGATGATTGCTTGAGATTATTGTTAGTATGCTTGCGTGCTTTTGTTTTTGTCGTTTCTTTTATTTCTTTCTTTGGGCCTTCAGTGGTACAAATTTTCCCCTTATTAAAGTTGCTCCTCAACCGACACTGGACATGAAGAATCAGTAAGGAATACAAATGTTTCAAAGCTCAGCTAAACAGAATGGAATTATCAGCAGACTGCAGTGAAATTTGGAATATCTCATCTCAATGCAAAAGAAATCCTGGATGGACTGTCAGTATCAAGTTTGCATTAGCGTGCACTCCTCACAACAGTATGGAATTCTCAGCCGACTGCATTGAGATTGGGGATATCTGATCGTGATACGGATAATCAAGTTTGCCTCAGGGTGCACTCTTCATGGCAGTAATGATCAAATCAGCAAGAAGATAAGCTATGTGAAAGACCAACAGTGTATAGTCCAAGGTATGACTCGGATGCAAGGTTTGATTCTTCGTTGAAGATGATTTTGGAACATGATATACCTATAAGCAAGCAAGAATGTCCCATGTATTCAAATACTCAGAAAGGAGGATAGTTTAGCAAAACTCCGTTCATACAAGAAATTAACAGCAGAAATATTAAGATGATATGTATGTGGTAATCAGTCTAAGAAGCTTCTGGTATAAGCAACCCCGTCTTCCCTCGCAAGCTACCATAGAAGCTTCCCAGGCAAGATTCATCTATCTTCCTCAGTGCGCTATATGGATGACTTCCTGTGCAAGGTACCTTGTCTTATTTAGAAAGAAACCACAAAAGCTTCCGGCATAAGGTACCGAGTCCTTCCCCAGCAAGTCTTTAAGGCAGGAAGCTTCTGAAGCACGATAACTAGTTCCTCAGCAAGATGGCTTCCAGCATTAGTCATCCAATCTTCCTTAGTACGACATTAGTACAAGCTATGAATTGACAGTATATGGCAGTGCATCTCAAGAATCAGATCCGCAACAGTTTAGTCAGAAGCAAGAATCAATCGAAGCAAGTCTGCCTCGGGAATCCAATTCTCATATATATGCAGTCAGCATACCCACAAGGTATTACAAGTCACTCGAACGAGGATCTGACAACCGCGTGAGGATTGTTAAAGAAGGAAGCCAGCTATACACCGCAGTGTGACAAAGGATTATGAAGATTGATGACAACAGTGAGCCCAGTACAAGTACCTGTGAACCTGGAAGATGATCCTCATGAGCCCTTGTCTCCTCTTCACCAGTGAAGGCACCATGCCTGTGATCTGAGCTGCTTTTAGCTATCCGGGGTGGATGCTGATTTTTATTTCTCTATTCAACAACTGTCATGAGCTCTAAGCTGCTTTCCGTCTGTCTCGTACCGCTGTTGAGTTTTTTTGCGATAGTGGCCCTATCGCTGCTTTTCGGCTATCTTAGGGAGTTGTCACTTTCTTCTTATCGACTCAATGATGAGGACATGACTACCTTGGATATGACCAAAGATATTGCATATATGCATATTTGTCAGGTGATTTCTAGTGCAAACTATTCAATAATCTATTTATGTTATCCAGAACAAAAATACTTCACACACTTTTGTGTTTTGTCTAATTGCAGGTGTATGGGACATTTGTACAATCCACATATGAAGATAAGGAAGAAAGAGATGTTTATTTGCTGTCCAAAAAGTTCTCTCACGTCACTTTTGGCCCAAGAGAAGATAGAGTCCAAGTCTCTCACGTTCTGGATTCAGATTCGGACTGCACAGACATACCTGACTCAAAACGCACACAAGTTTTTCATACGGACTCCGAATTGGGTGATTCTTTTTTTGTTGGAAACTAGATTTCGTGCACTTTCCAACCCAATTGGAATCACCTTCAAATTCGTCCGGAGCGTTGAGTTGTGGACGAAACAATCTGATGCTGCAGCAGAATCCGAGTCAAACTACAAGTCCAAAGGTGTTACATCACCTCCACTTGGGCCCATTGGCCTTGTACGACCTAGATTTAGTTTTAAGCTGCCTTGGGACGTCCTCCCACTTCCTTGGCCGCCACCCCTTGCTCCTATATAAGTAGATCCATCTAGTAGCTTTTCCTTGGGATTTGTTTAGTTAAAAGTTAGCCATTGCAACTTCGTGTACTTCGTTTGTGTCCAACGACCAGACCAAGTCCGCTTACGGATCCCCACCTTTATCTATCAATACTTCATATATACTCGCAATATTCAGATTGCTTTTATCATATTCTTGCTTGTTCTTCGATTGCTTGCAGGAATAGACCTTCGTGGTCAGGTTGATCGTGCTCCGGCGTGGTCAATAACCTCTCGAAGTTGGTTTAGCGATTGCTAAGGCGCAACATCGTGCACGTTTGTAGTCGGATCGTCAAAGTCATCTTCACCAAATCGATAGTTATCATCTCATCGAAAGATCGGGACACCCTCGCCTCTATCAAGTGGTATCAGTTTTCAGGTTGCTCGGTGAGAATTTCCAGTTTTTCTTAGATTAGATTTATTTTCTTACCTATTGTCCAAGAAAAAGCCACAAAAAAAGTTAGATCTGTTCATCCTTTATCCAAGCCAGTCTGAGCCTTTGCAATTTTCTATTCATTGCTTGCATAGTTGAATTATCGGTTGCATCGTCGTGTCAGTTGCTGGTCTTAGTGTCTAGTTCCTTTAGAGTTTCGAGTTCTGTTCACATTAGTCACGCCGTCGCTGCATCATTATCCCTTCCGCCGTCCACCATCCCATCTATTAATTTCCACCATGTGCTACGCACTGTTCATTGTCATAATCATAGTTGAGGTCATTCACATCTTCGCCTGATCCAATCTGCATCTTATCTAGTTTGTCTTGGAAAGAGGGAGAAAAAAAAGAGAGAGAAAAAAAAAGAGAGAAAAAAGGAAAGAAAAAAAAAAGAAACAAAGAGAGAAGAAAAAGAAAAAAGCGTGAGAAAAAAAAAGGAGAGAAGAACAAAAAATCGGATCTATCTAGAATCAATCTCGTACTTGAATTCGGATTGGAATCTGTTTTGCGCACTGTTCAGTAAAATAGGTGTATCTTCCTCATACGAAGTCCGTTTTGGCTCCGTGAGTACTCAAATTAAAGCTAGCGACGAGCCGCATCTAAATAGTTGCAGAAGCAAGTTCAATATTTGACACCTCAAAATCGGCTTCTAAATAGGTCTTTTTACCCTCTGAAGTTCGTGAACACAACTTGTTCCAATTTTCAGGCTAGTTTTAGAATTCTTTGACTCCTCATATCAACTCGGAATTGTGTGATTCTTTTTGCATTGGAAAGCTTGGGTTAGTAGCATTCTTTGAAAGAATTTATCAGAAAATTGTCTCAAACTTTTCAAGAGAAAAGTTGAAGAGAGAGTTGTTGTATATCCTGCTTGGCAGTTGTTTTTCATCATTATCTTCACTGCCGTTGTGATCTGCACTTATATCTTGCTGTCAAGAGCTACTTAGTATCCTTCATTGATGCTAGTTGTGCTACGCCGTGACCTCATTAGTGTTCTAGGCTCGCGTCTCTAGTCCGGTATAGCCTAGGACCAGCACAGTATCGTCGTTGAGCGTTTATTCAACATTGCATCTTTGAATTGATTATTGCTAATCTTTTGCTACCATATATAGCCAACCCAGCTCCACATATTTCTACACCGTGTATACGTACGCTCCCCTGGCAATCGCTTTACTCAATATTCGGAGTTACTGACACCGCTGGTTGCCGATCACCGCCTGCTGCATGGTAAGAACTTGTAAGACATTGATATTTGCTTTACTGTGAGCGTTTTACCACCACATACTAGTAGTTATAGGAACATTATTTTTGGGTTTTGTTTCTTGTTCTACTAATCATGACAGGATCCAGAGTCAATTCATGGGCTTTGTCGATCGCGGGAGACGTGCCACCACCTTTGCAAATACCACAACCGTCACGAGAGGTGCACAAACATCTAAATGCACATGATCAGGTTAATGTATCTATACCACCATTTAATGGCCGTTTTAAACCTGCTTTATATATTGAATGGGAGTTCGACATAAAAAATATATTTGCTTCCCATAATTTCAATGAACATAAAAAGGTTAAGGTTGCGGTTGGTTCTTTCACTGGTTATGCTTTGGTTTGGTGGAGTGAATATTGTCGGTTACACCCTGATTATATACCTACTACTTGGGATGATTTGAAACTTGCCATGCGACATACTTTCGTCCCTGCTTATTATACTCGTGACATGATTAAGAAGTTGCAACACTTAAAACAAGGTAGTGAAACTGTAACAAAATATTATGATGATTTACAAACTACCTTGTTGCATTCCTCTTTAGAAGAAAGTGAAGATGATTTTATGGATAGATTTTGGGGAGGATTAAACCGTGATATTCAAGAGATACTAATTCATGAAGAGTGTTATCCTATGGACCATTTGTTTCATCTTGCTTGCAAAGCTGAACAGGAAATAAAACGACGTGTTGGCCACGAGGAGAACAAGCGCACGATGCACATTCCAAGAGTTGATATGATTGTTTCTTCAACTACTAGGCATACTATGACAACCACATCCGTTGTTGTCAGGACTACATCACCTCCACCATGTGACACATCGCCCCCGAGAGTGGCTACATCATCTGAGTTGATCATAAGAGGTAATGACAAAGGTACTGATCTTGATGAGGACATCAATACAATTGTTACACCCACAGCCCCTGCTGCTATACATACTGGACCAATTACTAGAGCTCGTGCACGCCAACTAAATTACCAGGTACTTTCGTTTCTTGGTAATGATTCTAATATTCATGAGAATATGATGCTGCCTAAATTGGATACATTTGTTTTGCTTACAAATGAAGGGCCTAGCTTGGAGAAGGATGAACATTGGAGCAAGAACAAGCATGGAGATGATGGCATGCGCAAGGGGAACAAGAACGGAGTTACAAGTGATGATTTCAGGACTTTGAAGCCACCATAATGGGTGCATGAAGCCTTGGACGAAATATACAAGATGCCACTTCATAAATTTCGTCCCGAGGCTATTTTAGGTGCTGCGTCACCTTATTATTGGGCCAGGCCCATGTAATTTCGAAATACATAAGTATAGGCTATTTTTAGAGTCCGTATGTGTGGGGAAACAAGAGATAGGGTTGATTTCGGACCCCTCCACCAAGGGCCACGAAATTCCCCCCCCCCTCTTCCTCCATATATACAGCCCTTAGGGCATCGTTTAGACTTTGGGATTTGTTCAGTTAAAAGTTAGCCATTGCAACTTCGTGTACTTCGTTTGTGTCCAACGACCAGACCAAGACCGCTTACGGATCCTCACCTTTATCAATACTTCATATATACTCGCAATATTCAGATTGCTTTTATCATATTCTTGCTTGTTCTTCGATTGCTTGCAGGAATAGACCTTCGTGGTCAGGTTGATTGTGCTCCAGCGTGGTCAATAACCTTTCGGAGTTGGTTTAGCGATTGCTAAGGCGCAACGTCGTGCACGTTTGTAGTCGGATCGTCAAAGTCATCTTCACCAAATCGATAGTTATCATCTCATCGAAAGATCGGGACACCCCCGCCTCTATCAAGTGGTATCAGTTTTCAGGTTGCTCGGTGAGAATTTCCAGTTTTCTTAGATTAGATTTATTTTCTTACCTATTGTCCAAGAAAAAGCCACAAAAAAGAGTTAGAACTATTCATCCTTGGTCCAAGCCAGTCTGAGCCTTTGCAATTTTCTTTTCATTGCTTGCATAGTTGAATTATCGGTTGCATCGTCGTGTCGAGTTGCTGGTCTTAGTGTCTAGTTCCTTTAGAGTTTCGAGTTCTGTTCACATTAGTTACGCCACCGCTGCATCATTATCCCTTCCGCCGTCCACCATCCCATCTATTAATTTCCACCACGTGCTATGCACTGTTCATTGTCATAATCATAGTTGAGGTCATTCACATCTTCACCTGATCCAATCTGCATCTTATCTAGTTTGTCTTGGAAAAAGGGAGAGAAAAAAGAGAGAGAAAAAAAAAGAGAGAAAAAAAGAAAGAAAAAAAAAGAAAAAGAGAGAGAAGAAAAAGAAAAAAAACGTGAGAAAAAAAAAGAGAGAAGAAAAAAAATCGGATCTATCTAGAATCAATCTCGTACCTGAATTCGGATTGGAATCTGTTTTGCGCACTATTCAGTAAAACAGGTGTATCTTCCTCATACGAAGTCCGTTTTGCCTCCGTGAGTACTCAAATTGAAGCTAGCGACGAGCCACATCTAAATAGTTGCAGAAGCTAGTTCAATATTTGACACCTCAAAATCGGCTTCTAAATAGGTCTTTTTGCCCTCCGAAGTTCGTGAACACAGCTTGTTCCAATTTTTCAGGCCAGTTTTAGAATTCTTTGACTCCTCATATTAACTCGGAATTGAGTGATTCTTTTTGCATTGGAAAGCTTGAGTTAGTAGCATTCTTTGAAAGAATTTATCAGAAAATTGTCTCAAACTTTTCAAGAGGAAAGTTGGAGAGAGAGTTGTTGTATATCCTGCTTGGCAGTTGTTTTTCATCATTATCTTCACTGCCGTTGTGATCTTCACTTATATCTTGCTGTCAAGAGCTACTTAGTATCCTTCATTGATGCTAGTTGTGCTACGCCGTGACCTCATTAGTGTTCTAGGCTCGCGTCTCTAGTCCGGTCTAGCCTGGGACCAGCACAGTACCGTCGTTGAGCGTTTATTCAACATTGCATCTTTGAATTGATTATTGCTAATCTTTTGCTACCATATATAGCCAACCCAGCTCCACATATTTCTACACCGTGTATACGTACGCTCCCCTGGCAATCGCTTTACTCAATATTCGGAGTTACTTGACACCGCTGGTTGCCGATCACCGCCTGCTGCATGGTAAGAACTTGTAAGACATTGATATTTGCTTTACTGTGAGCGTTTTACCACCACATCCTAGTAGTTATAGTAACATTATTTTTGGGTTTTGTTTCTTGTTCTACTAATCATGACAGGATCCAGAGTCAATTCATGGGCTTTGTCGATCGCGGGAGACGTGCCACCACCTTTGCAAATACCACAACCGTCACGAGAGGTGCACAAACATCCAAATGCACATGATCAGGTTAATGTATCTATACCACCATTTAATGGCCGTTTTAAACCTGCTTTATATATTGAATGGGAGTTCGACATAAAAAATATATTTGCTTCCCATAATTTCGATGAACATAAAAAGGTTAAGGTTGCGGTTGGTTCTCTCACTGGTTATGCTTTGGTTTGGTGGAGTGAATATTGTCGGTTACACCCTGATTATATACCTACTACTTGGGATGATTTGAAACTTGCCATGCGACATACTTTCGTCCCTGCTTATTATACTCGTGACATGATTAAGAAGTTGCAACACTTAAAACAAGGTAGTGAAACTGTAACAAAATATTATGATGATTTACAAACTACCTTGTTGCATTCCTCTTTAGAAGAAAGTGAAGATGATTTTATGGATAGATTTTGGGGAGGATTAAACCATGATATTCAAGAGATACTAATTCATGAAGAGTGTTATCCTATGGACCATTTGTTTCATCTTGCTTGCAAAGCTGAACAGGAAATAAAACGACGTGTTGGCCACGAGGAGAACAAGCGCACGGTGCACATTCCAAGAGTTGATATGATTGTTCCTTCAACTACTAGGCATACTATGACAACCACATCCGTTGTTGTCAGGACTACATCACCTCCACCATGTGACACATCGCCCCCGAGAGTGGCTACATCATCTGAGTTGATCATAAGAGGTAATGACAAAGGTACTGATCTTCCATCTCTACATGAGAATGATGAATGCCTTGTCAATTTGAATGCACCATCTGATGAGCTACCCACTACTTTGATCACAGCACCTATTTTAGAGGACTACATTGATAATTTGACTTTGCCATGTGATCAAACAACCGAAATACCAACAATTTTGAGTGCACCCATTGAATTAACTATTGATGCAAAAGAACCAATGTTTAATCATTTTGATATGACCTCTAATCTTGGTGATGATTCTGTGTTGAATGACTTATTGCATGTTTGCTTATTTAAGCATGTTGTAGCATGTAAATTTGATGCAAGTAAGGTTTATTCACCAATGTTGGGATGGTTTAATGATGAACATTGTCAATCTTTTGAAATGAATAAGAGCTTCACTTATATGTGCAAACTGAGTTGCAATATTTTCATGCCTTCTACTTCTTGTGTTAATTTTTTGGCTTTAGATTTTATGAACTATGCAAGTTACTCATCTATTCGTGGGTCATATATGCAAAAATCAAGGGAAGTAAAAATGGATGACATATACATATACAACATGTACACCTTGTCTCTTTTGTTAGCCACATTTCAGATTAAGCAACGCCGAGGACAGCTTTATTTTCAAGAAGGGGAGGATGATGAGGACATGACTACCTTGGATATGACCAAAGATATTGCATATATGCATATTTGTCAGGTGATTTCTAGTGCAAACTATTCAATAATCTATTTATGTTATCCAGAACAAAAATACTTCACACACTTTTGTGTTTTGTCTAATTGCAGGTGTATGGGACATTTGTACAATCCACATATGAAGATAAGGAAGAAAGAGATGTTTATTTGCTGTCCAAAAAGTTCTCTCACGTCACTTTTGGCCCAAGAGAAGATAGAGTCCAAGTCTCTCACGTTCTGGATTCAGATTCGGACTGCACAGACATACCTGACTCAAAACGCACACAAGTTTTTCATACGGACTCCGAATTGGGTGATTCTTTTTTTTGTTGGAAACTAGATTTCGTGCACTTTCCAACCCAATTGGAAGCACCTTCAAATTCGTCCGGAGCGTTGAGTTGTGGACTAAACAATCTGATGCTGCAGCAGAATCTGAGTCAAACTACAAGTCCAAAGGTGTTACATCACCTCCACTTGGGCCCATTGGCCTTGTACGACCTAGATTTAGTTTTAGGCTGCCTTGGGACGTCCTCCCACTTCCTTGGCCGCCACCCCTTGCTCCTATATAAGTAGATCCATCTAGTAGCTTTTCCTTGGGATTTGTTTAGTTAAAAGTTAGCCATTGCAACTTCGTGTACTTCGTTTGTGTCCAACGACCAGACCAAGACCGCTTACGGATCCCCACCTTTATCTATCAATACTTCATATATACTCGCAATATTCAGATTGCTTTTATCATATTCTTGCTTGTTCTTCGATTGCTTGCAGGAATAGACCTTCGTGGTCAGGTTGATCGTGCTCCGGCGTGGTCAATAACCTCTCGAAGTTGGTTTAGCGATTGCTAAGGCGCAACATCGTGCACGTTTGTAGTCGGATCGTCAAAGTCATCTTCACCAAATCGATAGTTATCATCTCATCGAAAGATCGGGACACCCTCGCCTCTATCAATTGGTATCACTCAATCTCATGCTCTGAGCTGCTTTTTAGCCGTCCTGAGCCATGGTTGAGTTATTTCCGTAATGTCCCAGATCTGAGTTGTAAAGACCGTTCTGGTGGCTACTGATTTATTTGTCAATTTCTTGCAAGGGTTCGGATGATCATTTCCCTACTGTCAAAACTTGAGAGGTGATGAACCTGCCATTTAAACAATATCACCATGTCAGAAGATGCGGATAAGAGTACACATGTCAGAATAATGCACCCGACAGAAACTATGGACACAAAGAGAAACAATATGACCCCGCTCCTTCAGCCAAGGATCCACGCAAGAAAGCAGTAATGAAGGAGCAAGACTGATACTTGTTGCAAGAACCGCATGGCGCAGATACCTCGGACAGTCTAAGTCAGTATTGATCACCATGGATATTCACCTAAGGGAGTCTTCTCAATTTTTGGTAAGGACCCCAAATCAAGGAAACCCGCTCAGTCAACAGCATATGCTCAGAATTGTCAATATTGAATATCTGAGTCTGTCAAGTCAGACTAAGGGTCAATTCAATAGTTCGACCCTGGCAACCCTAGTAAAAGCATCACACAGCCTACTATATCCATGGATATGCTGACAGAATGAATGATCAGTATGTTGAGTAACAGTCTCGAAGCATGAGCCCTCACTTATGTGAACCATCAAGGATAGCCAGTCATGAATAAAATTTTGTCTGTCAGAACCACCATCAGTCAAGTCTGGGGATACTATCATATAAGGTCGTACCCCTTCATGCTGGCCACGACATGAGATAGTCAAATATTTGGGACGAATCCGATACTCACGACAGTGGAACCAGTCAAGATGATTCAGAAACTTCTGTGAATCTGTCAGGAAAACGTTATGCATCAACTCACTGTTTGGAACCCGAAGTACCTGCATTTAGTGGAGAAACCCAATGCAAGGAGTGAGAGCTTGGGTGTTCATCAGGAAAATCTGATCGCCAATTCATGGAAGGTTCTCACAGACACGTCAATCGGAAATCACTCTTGGATTTGTGAGACGGGCATATATTTCAGTCATGATAACAAATCACACTCAGCTAAGTCAGCAGATATGAATAGAAATGGAGCATGTATAAGCATGAACAAGCGAGGTAGGATCTGTCCGAATGTGGATAAGGAGAAGCAAACCACCCTAGAGCCAGTCAGGTAAGTCAGATGAAAAATTTAGTGGGAACAACAATAAAGGAAAAAGGATACCCGAGTTGGAAACGGTTTCCTTAAGGTCAGACTTGTTCCCTGAGCAACCAAATCTCGAGGACGAGATTTCTTTAAGGGGGGAAGAGTTCTGACAGCCTGTTGTTTGGCCCTTTCTTTTTCTTTTGTTTTTTTCTGAGGTTTTTGCTTGAGTTTTCTTTTTCCGTGGCTATGTGGTCTGGAAACTAAAGAAGATGAACTCTTCTTTGCTTCTAGATTGGCTTGTCATTCCCCTACCAACCCTAGACCTTGCCATTTTCATCCTAGCCCAAATCCCAATATTCTTTTTATTAGGAATATTCCTTTTCTATTAGAAGGAATAACTCAATTTGCCCTAGCTTGTGAAGCAACCCATATTTCCCTCACTCGTAAAATTCCCAAATAATTCTCATAAATTGTATTGGTCCTATCTTGCTCAAATATGGCAAAATGTTTCATTGCCATGATCAAAATAATCCACCAATAATTCTTTTCCCATTCTGCCCTAAATGGCACTTTGTGAAGCAAGTGCTATTTATCTCTGTCCTGTTGACTCCCAACTTCTTGGGAACCTTTTCCTATCCATATCATTGCCTTCTGTGAAATCTCAATCTCATTTGCCTAGTAATTATTTTTCTATGATTTTACAAAGTTTCTGGCCAGAATGAAACCTTGTGAAGGAAGTATATTCTAGGCATGTCCAAATGAGATGAACTTTTGCCACATCCTTCATTTGGACAAATCATCACTCTCCACCCAATTTGAGCTCATGTAACCTTTCCATGTGAGCACAACTCCAAATCTTGGTTTCTCGTCAGATTTTCAGTTTGTGAAGCAACTATATTTTATATTGCTTCATTTAAGCTGCCAATTTGCCAGGACATTCTCTTACCCATATAAACCAACTCCACCAAGTTGTGGCTCAACCTATTTAGCCATTTGCCCTGTGTAATGTTTCCAAGTTTCTGTCCAAAGAGAAGCTTTGTGAAGCAAGTTCTATTTTGGTTCATCCAAATGGTATGAAACTCCTTGGGCACCTTAATATCTTCAAATCATTGGGCCATGCTCAAATTCAGATCAATCCAATCATCTATGTGAGTGCATCATCCAAATCTGCATTTCTGGCCCATATGGCACTTTCTACAACAAGTACCAGTTTTCCTCACCCTAGTGAGTTACAAGTTGGCAGATGTGATCATCTTAGTGTGTGATCACAACATGCCAAAGCCCAACCTCTGCCTCCTCCTTGCTTGTCTCCCCGCAGCACAAACACCTTGTTGTTCATGTCTCTTGGCTCCTCCTGCTAATCACTTCTTTGCCCCTCGACCGATTTATTTTCTCATTTTGACTAAGGGCAGCAGGGTCTATGTCCCAGACATGATTTGGACACTCGGAGTGCACCGTGTGTGCCAGCTCACGCGGTGACCACGGAGCAGACAGGCCAAATCTCACGCTCTGGAGTGTTCTCGTCCCTGGTCTTGTCCGTTACCTCTGCCTGTCATGTCCATTTCATGTATGGTAGCTCACCCGTGCTCGACTGCTTCGACCTGCATCATTGCCCCGCCCTGAGATACTGTCGTGTGGTCGCCGTCGTCGCGCCCATGCCATGTCCAGCCTCTGCACCTCCATTGGCAAGGAGCTGGAGCTCTCTAGATGCTCCCAAGCCCTCCTCCACACCTATATAGGACCCCCGAGCCTCTCCACACCTCCCTAGCCCCTCCTCGTCCCTCCTAGTCCACCAGAGCAACAACATCTCGCCGGACTTCGCCTCTATCCACCTCGTCTGCCACGGTTCCTCCTTGATTCCGGCGAGCCTAGCCTCCCTCTCCTCCTCCTGAGATGTCCACGAGCTTCCCCTCGTCACCGCAGTTCGCCCCAACCCCTCTTTCGTCACCAAAGTGCACCGTGGTCGTCGTTCCCTAGTCCGGCCGCTGCCTCCACCGTTCAGGCACCTCGTCGTCCGGCCGTTCCGAGCATCCTCGTGCCTCCCCGACCTCACCAGAGTGCTCCCCACCCCCCGTAGAGCCGCCCCACCCCATCAGCGTCACCGGAAACCTCCTGCTTCACCGGCCATCACCGTTGCCCGTCCGCCTCTGTCCTTTCGGGGCACAGCCCTTCACCGCCACCCCGAGCCTCCCAGCGCTTCCCTCCCCCGGGAACAGATGCGTTGTGGCCACGCGCACTCGCCCGTGTCCTCGGTTTGGCTAGGGACGACTGGAGCTGGCCAGGCAGCCGCTCCCCTCCCTTCCCTATTCCTCCTCTGCTGCACGAGGGGAACAGGCGCGGGGAGGAAGAAGACGACTGTTTCGCCCCCCTGTCCCCTGGGCCCCACGTGCCGCCCATTCTCCCCTGCCCACATGTCAAGTGGACACGTATTTCACTCGGTATGTTTACCATTTACTAAAAGCGTATTCCTCCTAAGTGCGCTTTCATTTGACCGAAAGTGTATTCTCCTGGAATACGTTTTCTCATTTTGAAAGCATATTTTCCTCCAAAAGTACATTTTTTTGACTTAGAAAGCGTATTTCTTAAAATCCGTTTCTGCCTTATCCACTCTGGGACCTATTTGTGGTGATATTTTTACCAAAAAGTCCCTGAGATTCAACCCCTCATAACTTTTTGCTCGTAACTCCGATTAGGTGAAACATGTGCTCACATCTTCGTATCGTCGAGCTCTTTCTGTTGGTTCCATTTTCACTAGGTGTTCCCACCGTGAAAATGACCAGTTTGCCCTTGCCTCTAATCAGCCCCTTCTGAGAGAGAACCGTCCGGCGTTTCGTGTCCACGGCTTCACCGCAGTTCTTCTCGGAGTCTCCGTCACCCCACGCAAGCCACAACAGTCACTTCAATGATAGTCATGTAGTAGCCTTGGTTTTCAACTTGAATATTTAATAAAAAGGTTGTCATTATCTGACAGCTTGTTTGCTACTACTGTCAGTGTTTTGGTTTTACTCGTGGACTCATGTCCACCTTATGCTATGTTATGCTGCATCGTGATATCTCGCGCTACTTGCTAATATCATGTTCATAAGTGATGCTTGGTAGTAGTAATACATGCTGGTAGTTGTGATGTTCTTCGGATGCATGCTTAGTCTGCTATTCAGTACCGTTGCTATGTTGGTTCCGTTGCATCTACTTGGTTACATGTTTACTTGGTAGTGTTCTTGCTATGTTCTTGCATGATATTTATTCATGATGATAGTGGTCATGCTATGCTTATGGTAGAGTTATGCTTGTGTTAGTCATGCTCGTAAGTATGCCATGCTTATTCAGATATATGATTTATTGTGGGTATGCTCGATGATTATGTTGCGTCTCCATGCTTATGTTGATATCATGCTCATGCATTGTAGTTGCATCATGTTATTTTAATATGGCTCAGCTTATTGCATTCAAGTTTAACCGGATAATAATGAACTTGAACAACTGTTGGCCAAGTCATGGTGCCACTGAATCGAGCTGACTAGTGAAACCACATTTGCCTTTATGGGAAGGACCTAACTTGGTCTATTGTCATGCCTCTCGTTGGTGCCTCCAACGAGGGAAGGTTATGTGTGGGCGCTACCTTGGTCGGGTAGGATGGCATAAGCCTTGTGTGCCCGTTGTTGTTGTATGGATCCATGCCCCGTTTGGGACCATTTATTTTGCCACGATGGTGGTTGTTGATGCCTTTGGTAGGCATGGGGCCACCCATGACTTATCCCAAAGGGGAGTTGGTCGGAGTGGCCGGGAGAGTGTCATGGCAGTAGATCGGTTTTGTTGGAATGCTGTTGGTCCACCCGAATGGGAGTGCGAGGCCTTGGGTTCCATGGTGTGGGTGCAGTGTGCTAACCTCTGCAGAGTGTGTTTTAAATCTATCGATAGCCGCGCCCCCGGATATGGGCCAAGTTCGGAGTAGGTCACACTATGAGCCAACAAATGATGATAATTTGCTTAATAATAATAACCGCGATTCGATGATGAAAGAAGTTGGTTGATCTTTATGTGATCGTGAGATGATCATGGTGGCATCGAGGATATCGATGTTGGTAAGTTGGCATGTGTTGGGTACGAGGTAACCCGAGCAGAGTAAGTTGGTGCATGATATGTTTATCTGTTGCATGTAGTATCATCATGTTCATATGATCGTGCCATGCTAAAATTGTATCTTGTTCAGTTGTGCATGCCATGTCGTTTTGTTAGTACCATGTTCATGATTGCTTTAACCTGCTAATGGCATGCTATTGTTTGCCTTGACTGCTTTTGGTTATTGTGAGCTTGCAAGTACATTCAATGTACTGACCTGGCGTGTCATGCCAGTTTGTAGGTTGTGCCTGGATTGCTTGCTTGTTTGGTGTGGTTCCTGTGTTCGCGAACTAGGATAAACGTTCCAGCTAGAGTCCCTGCGGATTGGAGTCCATCATCGTCGTTGGTTGTTCCGCTGCCAATAGTTCTTCCGCTACCAGTAGAGGTTCCGCTGCCTCGAGTTGTTATGCTGCTTGCATAGAGCAACTGTGGTTAGCGTAGTGTCACCGTGCTGGTGTTATTCATTGTAATATAGGAGACCTTGTATTCATATTCTTGTTGTTATAGAGAGCTAGTTTGTTCTATGCTAAGCAGTGCCATTTTCTAGAAGACTTCACTTCGATCTCTGGGCTGGAATATGGGTGGGATCCGGTTTCTCTAAGCCTGGGTGCCACAGCAGGTTTCTCAAGCCCACCCTCCGGGTGCCACCTGGTACACCGTGCCACTGTGCCTAGTCTGTCCCAAGCCCACCTGTACCGGGTGCCACTTGGTAGACTAGTAACACTACCTACAAACACCAGAAACTAGTTGCAACTCCTGGACAGAGATCAAGGTGACTAATAAGTCGAGAGAGCTTGGAGTGCCCGGAGCCCAATGTGTGGTAGTAGCTGTCTTAGATCACAAACACAGAACATAGTTCCCGAGGACGGTCCCAATGAGACAACCCACCATGTACTCCTACATGGCCTCTCACCACTACCTTTACCAAAGCGTGTTCACACACTTAGCTCTCAACAGAAGGACATGTTCGACACCATTCCAATCCATCCTAGAAGAATCAGACCTAACACAACCCTAAGCAATAGCAGGCATAACAAACATGCATGACTGAGTAGGCACATCATGGCTCAAACAACTCCTACTCATGCTTCTGGGTTTCAACTATTTACTGTGGTAAAGACAGGTCATGTAGAGGAAAGGGGGTTGATAGAGGCAAAGGTGTCCCGTCTTTCGATGAGATGATGGATTTCGCTTAGGTGGAAGTCGACTTTGACGATCCGACTACGAACGTGCGAGGACGTCGCGCCTTAGCAATCGCTAAACCAACTCCGAGAGGTTATTGACCACGCCGGAGCACGATCAACCTGACCACGAGGGTCTGTTTCCTGCGAGCAAACGAAGAACAAGCAAGAAACTGAGATTGCAATCTGGATATTGCGAATATAAGATGAAAGCTTTATTGATCAAGGTGGGGTTCTGTGACGCCTTTGTCTGGTCGTTGAACACAAACGAAGTACGCGAAGTTGCAGCTATGGCGAACTTTTAATCTAAACAAAACCCAAAGTCTAAACGATGCCCTAAGGGCTGTATATATGGAGGAAGAGGGGGGAATTTCGTGGCCCTTGGTGGAGGGGTCCGAAATCAACCCTATCTCTTGTTTCCCCACACATACGGACTCTAAAAATAGCCTATACTTATGTATTTCGAAATTACATTGGCCTGGCCCAATAATAAGGTGACGCAGCACCTAAAATAGCCTCGGGACGAAATTTATGAAGTGGCATCTTGTATATTTCGTCCAAGGCTTCATGCACCCATTATGGTGGCTTCAAAGTCCTGAAATCATCACTTGTAACTCCGGTCTTGTTCCCCTTGCGCATGTCATCATCTCCATGCTTGTTCTTGCTCCAATGTTCATCCTTCTCCAAGCTAGGCCCTTCATTTGTAAGCAAAACAAATGTATCCAATTTAGGCAGCATCATATTCTCATGAACATTAGAATCATTACCAAGAAACGAAAGTACCTGGTAATTTAGTTGACGTGCACGAGCTCTAGTAATTGGTCCAGTATGTATAGCTCTAGTAATTTGGTTCATGAGAATATGATGCTGCCTAAATTGGATACATTTGTTTTGCTTACAAATGAAGGGCCTAGCTTGGAGAAGGATGAACATTGGAGCAAGAACAAGCATGGAGATGATGCCATGCGCAAGGGGAACAAGAACGGAGTTACAAGTGATGATTTCAGGACTTTGAAGCCACCATAATGGGTGCATGAAGCCATGGACGAAATATACAAGATGCCACTTCATAAATTTCGTGCCGAGACTATTATAGGTGCTGCGTCACCTTTTTATTGGGCCAGGCCCATGTAATTTCGAAATACATAAGTATAGGCTATTTTTAGAGTCCGTATGTGTGGGGAAACAAGAGATAGGGTTGATTTCGGACCCCTCCACCAAGGGCCACGAAATTCCCCCTCTCTTCCTCCATATATACAGCCCTTAGGGCACCGTTTAGACTTTGGGTTTTGTTTAGATTAAAAGTTCGCCATAGCTGCAACTTCGCGTACTTCGTTTGTGTTCAACGACCAGACAAAGGCGTCACAGAACCCCACCTTGATCAATAAAGCTTTCATCTTATATTCGCAATATCCAGATTGCAATCTTAGTTTCTTACTTGTTCTTCGTTTGCTCGCAGGAAACAGACCCTCGTGGTCAGGTTGATCGTGCTCCGGCGTGGTCAATAACCTCTCGGAGTTGGTTTAGCGATTGCTAAGGCGCGACGTCCTCGCACGTTCGTAGTCGGATCGTCAAAGTCGACTTCCACCAAAGCGATATCCATCATCTCATCGAAAGACGGGACACCTTTGCCTCTATCACTTTGTTTTAGGTTTACCTCGAACAAAGAAGGGGAGGGATAGCATATTTGTTGTCGTGGATAGATTCTCGAAAATGGCACACTTTATACCATGTCATAAAAGCGATGATGCTGTTAATGTTGCTGATTTGTTCTTTCGTGAAATTATTCGCTTGCATGGTGTGCCAAATACTATTGTTTCAGATCGTGATACTAAATTTCTTAGCCACTTTTGGAGATGTTTATGGGCTAAGTTGGGGACTAAACTGCTTTTTAGTACTACTTGTCACCCCCAAACTGATGGACAAACTGAAGTAGTCAATAGAACGTTGTCTACTATGCTTAGGGCTGGTTTGAAGAATAATAAGAAAATGTGGGAGGAATGCTTGCCTCATATTGAATTTGCTTATAATCGTTCATTGCATTCTACTACTAAGATGTGCCCTTTTGAAGTTGTGTATGGTTTCCTACCTCGTGCACCTATTGATTTGTTGCCTCTTCCATCTTCGGAGAAGGTTAATTTTGATGCTAAACAACGTGCTGAATTGATTTTAAAAATGCATGAGTTAACTAAGGAAAACATTGAGCGTATGAATGCTAAATATAAACTTGCTGGAGATAAGGGTAGAAAACATGTTGTGTTTGCACCTGGAGATCTTGTTTGGTTACATTTGCGTAAGGATAGATTTCCTGATTTGCGCAAATCAAAGTTAATGCCACGTGCTGATGGTCCCTTTAAGGTGTTAGAGAAAATAAATGATAATTGATAGAGGCGAGGGTCCCGATCTTTCGATGAGATGATGGATATCGCTTTGGTGGAAGTCGACTTTGACGATCCGACTACGAACGTGCGAGGACGTCGCGCCTTAGCAATCGCTAAACCAACTCCGAGAGGTTATTGACCACGCCGGAGCACGATCAACCTGACCACGAGGGTCTGTTTCCTGCGAGCAAACGAAGAACAAGCAAGAAACTAAGATTGCAATCTGGATATTGCGAATATAAGATGAAAGCTTTATTGATCAAGGTGGGGTTCTGTGACGCCTTTGTCTGGTCGTTGAACACAAACGAAGTACGCGAAGTTGCAGCTATGGCGAACTTTTAATCTAAACAAAACCCAAAGTCTAAACGATGCCCTAAGGGCTGAATATATGGAGGAAGAGGGGGGAATTTCGTGGCCCTTGGTGGAGGGGTCCGAAATCAACCCTATCTCTTGTTTCCCCACACATACGGACTCTAAAAATAGCCTATACTTATGTATTTCGAAATTACATGGGCCTGGCCCAATAATAAGGTGACGCAGCACCTAAAATAGCCTCGGGACGAAATTTATGAAGTGGCATCTTGTATATTTCGTCCAAGGCTTCATGCACCCATTATGGTGGCTTCAAAGTCCTGAAATCATCACTTGTAACTCCGTTCTTGTTTCCCTTGCGCATGCCATCATCTCCATGCTTGTTCTTGCTCCAATGTTCATCCTTCTCCAAGCTAGGCCCTTCATTTGTAAGCAAAACAAATGTATCCAATTTAGGCAGCATCATATTCTCATGAACATTAGAATCATTACCAAGAAACGAAAGTACCTGGTAATTTAGTTGGCGTGCACGAGCTCTAGTAATTGGTCCAGTATGTATAGCAGCAGGGGCTGTGGGTGTAACAATTGTATTGATGTCCTCATCAGGGGTTCAACTACCGCATCATGTAATAGTTGAATTGTTGTTGTCCTAATGTAGTAAAAGAGAGCAGGAGCGAGAGAGTGGGATTGAATCAGAATGCTCAATGGGGGTTTGCTTGCCGGGCACTTCTGAAGATAGTAAAACTCTTCATCGGTGTCATCGATCTCAACGTCGAAACTGATGAGGACTTCAATACAATTGTTAGACCCACAGCCCTGCTGCTATACATACTGGACCAATTACTAGAGCTCGCGCACGCCAACTAAATTACCAGGTACTTTCGTTTCTTGGTAATGATTCTAATGTTCATGAGAATATGATGCTGCCTAAATTGGATACATTTGTTTTGCTTACAAATGAAGGTCCTAGCTTGGAGAAGGATGAACATTGGAGCAAGAACAAGCATAGAGATGATGGCATGCGCAAGGGGAACAAGAACGGAGTTACCAGTGATGATTTCAGGACTTTCAAGCCACCATAATGGGTGCATGAAGCCTTGGACCAAATATACAAGATGCCACTTCATAAATTTCGTCCCGAGGCTATTCTAGGTGCTGCGTCACCTTATTATTGGGCCAGGCCCATGTAATTTCGAAGTACAAAAGTATAGGCTATTTTTAGAGTCTGTATGTGTGGGGAAACAAGAGATAGGGTTGATTTCGGACCCCTCCACCAAGGGCCACGAAATTCCCCCCTCTTCCTCCATATATACAGCCCTTAGGGCATCGTTTAGACTTTGGGTTTTGTTTAGATTAAAGTTCGCCATAGCTGCAACTTCGCGTACTTCGTTTGTGTTCAACGACCAGACAAAGGCGTCACAGAACCGCACCTTGATCAATAAAGCTTTCATCTTATATTCGCAATATCCAGATTGCAATCTTAGTTTCTTGCTTGTTCTTCGTTTGCCTGCAGGAAACAGACCTTCGTGGTCAGGTTGATCGTGCTCCGGCGTGGTCAATAACCTCTCGGAGTTGGTTTAGCGATTGCTAAGGCGCGACGTCCTCGCACGTTCGTAGTCGGATCGTCAAAGTCGACTTCCACCAAAGCGATATCCATCATCTCATCGAAAGACGGGACACCTTTGCCTCTATCAAGTGGTATCAGATTTCCAGGTTGCTCGGTGAGATTTTACAGTTTTTCGTAGTTTAGATCGACTTTGTTCTTCATACCTACAGTCCACGAAAAAGCCACAAAAAAATTAGGGTTAGTTCATCATATCCGAACCAATCTGAGCCTTTGCATAATCTTTTTAGGGTTTTGCTTTGTTGAATTTGCGGTTGCATCGTCGTGTCTAGTTGCTGGTCTTAGTGTCTAGTCCTTTAGAGTTTCGAGTTTTGTTCACAAGTTGTCACGCCGCCGCCGCACCATCGTCATCACCGCTGCCATATACTACCATCGTCATCACCGCTGCCATCTACCACCATCGACATTACCGCAGCCATATACCACATATCCACCTCCATCACGCCAATCCGAGTCCACCTGCAACATATATCTGCCACCAGTCCGAGTTCCACCAGATTCATCTCCGCCACTAGTCCGAGTTCCACCAGATTCTTCTCCGCCACCAGTCCTAGTCCGAGTCCAGTATTTGTTGCTTTGTTTTTGACTTCCAGATCACGCCATACTCCGAGTCGTGATAGAGAAGGACTACCGAACTTTCGTTTTACCCGCAGTAGAAAAATAGCTCCAGTTTCAAAAAAAACTAAGTCTGGAAAATTCTGGCTAGACAGTTTCTAGACCATTTGTAGACTTTTTCGAAAAAAAATTGTTGCGGAGCATAAAAAAAAGAGGAAAAAAAAGTGCAGAAAAAAAGTGAAAAAAAAGAGAAAAAAAATTCAGAGTGTGCTCCTCCCTTGTTTACGTGCAGCGTTGTGATTTTGTTAGTGTTCTAGGCTCGCGTCTCTAGCACAGTCTAGCCTAGGACCAGCACAGTACAGTCATTGAGCGTTTATTCAACTTTGCATCTCTGAATTGATTATTGCTGACCTTTTTTTGCTACCATATTATAAGCCTTCCCAGCTCCACATACATCTACGTCGTGCGTTTGACTCTCCCTGGTAATCGCTCTATCCAAACTTTGAGAGTTTTGACTACAACGGTTGCCGATCACCGCCTGCTGTTGGGTAAGAACTGGTAAGAATTTGAGATTTGCTTGATGGAATTGTGACACCCACCACATCCTCTTGTTAGTAGTCTGTAGGATCATATTCTTGTGTGTTTCTATTGCTGCTAACCATGCCAGGATCACAAGCCGACGAGACTGACTGGGAGAACATGACGAAGAAGGATTTGCATGATAAATTTCAGCAAATGATGAGTGGACAGGTGCAAGATGTGCTAAACAGATTTGAAGAGGCCTTGGAGAAGATCGATGGCATGGAGAAGACGTTCGAAACAAAGCTCGATAACGAGTTTAATGAATTGCTCGCGCGTCTTCCACCACCACCACCCGCTGCACCTAACGCACCTCCACAACAACAAGAACGACGACTACCTCCACGTCGCGA
This sequence comes from Triticum aestivum, assembly GCF_018294505.1. Classification (NCBI taxonomy): domain Eukaryota; kingdom Viridiplantae; phylum Streptophyta; class Magnoliopsida; order Poales; family Poaceae; genus Triticum; species Triticum aestivum. The sequence continues at coordinate 68,041 of NW_025225503.1, forward strand.
AACAGACCTCCGCCGAGCGAGCCGTGTCCTCTTGCGTTTGGCCAAACTGTTGGTGCTGCTGTTGATACTTCTGTGGCTCCTGCTACTGATGCGGAGGAGGATGATTATGTGGGAGATTACAAGGATGAGGTTGATCAAAATCAGAACTACGTGCAACCATCTGCACCACAACCACTAGGTCGTCCACATGCAAACAATCACAATGGTAGGGCTCTCCCTTAGGTACGAGATCATGACCATCTTCCTAAACTGAAATTGAATATTCCACCATTTGAGGGTAGATATGTTCCTGATATATATCTTACTTGGGAGTTAGAAACTGAACAACGATTTACATGTTTACAATATCCCAAGGAGAGACGGGTTGCCGCTGCTGTTTGTGCTTTCACTAGTTTTGCATGTGTCTGGTGGTCTGAACATTATAGATTATATCCTATTCCAACTACTTGGGTTGCTTTGAAAACTGCTATGCATATTCGTTGGGTTCCACCGTATTATCAACGTGAATTGCTTCAAAAATTGCAGCGCTTAAGACAAGGAAAAAATTCTGTAGAAGAATATTATCAGGAATTACAAACTGGCATGATTAGATGTGGTATTGTTGAGGAGAATGAAGCTATGCTTGCACGTTTTCTGGGTGGATTAAATAGAGAGATTCAGACCATTCTAGACTATAAGGAGTATACTTATATCACTCGTTTATTCCATCTTGCTTGTAAAGCTGAACGTGAAGTGCAGGATCGACAAGCATTGGGGCGAACTAACTTTTCTGCAGGCCGACCTTCATCATGGACACTGCGTGCATCTTCTACTTCAACTGCACCAGCACCTCCATCCGGTGCCACCTCCAGCCGTGATACAAGAAAGCAGGCACAACCACCATTATTTGCCAAGAGCGAACCTGCCGGGCCTCCACAGAGTTCTTCTTCCATGGCATCAACAGGGCACACAAGTGATATTATTTGTCGTCGTTGTAAGGGAAGAGGTCATTATGCGAGACAATGCAAATCTCAGCGTGTGATGATTGCTACTGAGGATGGCGGGTATGAGTCCGCTAGTGAATATGATGAGGAGACTTTGGCTCTTATTACACGTGAAGAACATGGTGGAGATGATTCTGATAATGAGACGCAATACATGGCTCCTCAAGATGCTGACAGGTATGAATGTTTAGTTGCTCTACATGTTTTGAGTGTGCAGGTCACACAAGCTGAGCAAAATCAGAGGCACAATTTGTTCCATACCAAGGGAGTTGTGAAGGAACGTTCTGTGCGCGTCATCATAGGCGGAGGGAGCTACAACAACTTGGCTAGCATGGAGATGGTGGAGAAGCTTTCCCTCACCACAAGACCACATCCACATCCTTACGACATCCAATGGTTCAACAACAGCGGCAAGGTTAAGGTAACATGTACTATTCGTGTGCATTTTAGTATCTCTACATATGTTGATTATGTTGATTGTGATGTGCTACCTATGCAAGCATGTTCCTTATTACTGGGTAGACCATGGCAATTTGATAAAAATTCTGTACACCATGGTAGAAACAATCAGTATACTCTTGTTCATAAGGATAAAAATATTACTTTGCTTCCTATGACTCCTAATTCTATTTTGAAAGATGATATTAATTGAGCTAATAAAGCAAAATAGGAGAAGAATAAGAGTGAAAATCAGATTGTGGCAAAAGAATTTGAGCAACAAATGAAGCCTAATAATAAACCATCTAGTGTTGCTTCTGAAATTAAATTGAAAAGTGCATGTTTATTTGCCACCAAATCTGATATTGATGAGCTAGATTTCAGCAAATCTGTTTGCTATGCTTTTGTGTGCAAAGAGGCATTATTCTCATTCAACGACGTTCCTTCCTCTTTGCCTCCTGCTGTCACTAACATTTTGCAGGAGTTCGGTGACGTCTTTCCACAAGACGTGCCACCGGGATTACCGCCTATTCGAGGGATGGAGCATCAGATTGACTTAATTCCCGGTGCTTCACTGCCAAACCGTGTGCCATACCGTACCAATCCAGAGGAGACGAAGGAGATTATGCGTCAAGTACAAGAGCTTCTCGACAAAGATTATATACGCGAATCCCTTAGTCCTTGTGTTGTTCCTATTATTCTAGTGCCGAAAAAGGATGGTACATCACGTATGTGTGTTGATTGTAGAGGCATTAATAATATTACTATTCGTTATCGTCATCCTATTCCTAGGCTAGATGATATGCTTGATGAATTGAGTGGCTCTACAATATTCTCCAAAGTTGATTTGCGTAGTGGATACCATCAAATTTGTATGAAATTGGGAGATGAATGGAAAACAACATTTAAAACTAAGTTTGGATTATATGAGTGGTTAGTCATGCCTTTTGGGTTAACTAATGCACCTAGTACTTTGATGAGATTAATGAACGAAGTTTTACGTGCTTTCATTGGACGCATTGTGGTAGTTTACTTCGATGACATATTGATTTATAGAAGATCTTTGGACGAACATTTGGAACATTTACGTGTTGTTTTTATTGCTCTACGTGATGCACGTTTGTTTGGTAACCTTGGAAAGTCCACCTTTTGCACCGACCGAGTATCTTTTCTTGGCTATGTTGTTACTCCACAGGGAATTAAAGTTGATAGAGCCAAGATTGAAGCTATTGAGAGTTGGCCGCAGCCCAGAACGGTCACACATGTGAGGAGTTTTCTTGGCCTCGCTGGATTCTATAGGCGTTTTGTGAGAGATTTCAGCACCATTGCTGCACCTCTCAATGAGCTTACAAAGAAAGATGTGCATTTTCTTTGGGGTACCGCACAGGAAGAAGCCTTCACGGTATTGAAAGATAAGTTGACACATGCTCCTTTACTCCAACTTCCTGATTTTAATAAGACTTTTGAGCTTGAATGTGATGCTAGTGGAATTGGATTAGGAGGTGTGTTATTACAAGATGGCAAACCTGTTGCATATTTTTCTGAAAAATTGAGTGGGCCTAGTCTGAATTATTCTACTTATGATAAAGAATTATATGCTCTTGTTTGGACTTTAGAAACATGGCAACATTATTTATGGCCCAAAGAATTTGTTATACATTCTGATCATGAATCTTTGAAACATATTAAAAGTCAAGCTAAATTGAATCGTAGACATGCTAAATGGGTTGAATTCATTGAGACTTTCCCTTATGTCATTAAACACAAGAAGGGAAAAGAAAATGTTATTGCTGATGCTTTGTCTCGTCGCTATACTATGCTTTCACAACTTGACTTCAAAATATTTGGTTTGGAGACCATCAAAGATCAATATGTGCATGATGCTGATTTTAAAGATGTAATGCAGAATTGTAAAGAAGGAAGAATGTGGCACAAGTTCGTCGTTAATGATGGATTTGTGTTTCGTGCTAACAAGCTATGCATTCCAGCTAGCTCTGTTCGTCTTTTGTTGTTGCAGGAGGCGCATGGAGGAGGATTAATGGGACACTTTGGCGTGAAGAAGACGGAGAACGTACTTGCTACACATTTCTTTTGGCCAAAGATGAGACGGGATGTTGAGCGTTTTATTGCTCGCTGCACTACATGTCAAAAAGCTAAGTCACAACTCAATCCTCATGGTTTATATATGCCTTTGCCTGTACCTAGTGTTCCTTGGGAGAATATATCTATGGACTTTGTTTTAGGTTTACCTCGAACAAAGAAGAGGAGGGATAGCATATTTGTTGTCGTGGATAGATTCTCCAAAATGGCACACTTTATACCATGTCATAAAAGCGATGATGCTGTTAATGTTGCTGATTTGTTCTTTCGTGAAATTATTCGCTTGCATGATGTGCCAAATACTATTGTTTCAGATCGTGATACTAAATTTCTTAGCCACTTTTGGAGATGTTTATGGGCTAAGTTGGGGACTAAACTGCTTTTTAGTACTACTTGTCACCCCCACACTGATGGACAAACTGAAGTAGTCAATAGAACATTGTCTACTATGCTTAGGGCTGTTTTGAAAAATAATAAGAAAATGTGGGAGGAATGCTTGCCTCATATTGAATTTGCTTATAATCGTTCATTGCATTCTACTACTAAGATGTGCCCTTTTGAAGTTGTGTATGGTTTCCTACCTCGTGCACCTATTGCTTTGTTGCCTCTTCCATCTTCGAAGAAGGTTAATTTTGATGCTAAACAACATGCTGAATTGATTTTAAAAATGCATGAGTTAACTAAGGAAAACATTGAGCGTATGAATGCTAAATATAAACTTGCTGGAGATAAGGGTAGAAAACATGTTGTGTTTGCACCTGGAGATCTTGTTTGGTTACATTTGCGTAAGAATAGATTTCCTGATTTGCGCAAATCAAAGCTAATGCCACGTGCTGATGGTCCCTTTAAGGTGTTGGAGAAAATAAATGATAATGCATATAAACTTGAGCTGCCTGCAGATTTTGGGGTTAGTCCCACTTTTAACATTGCAGATTTGAAGCCTTATTTGGGTGAGGAAGATGAACTTCCGTCGAGGATGAATTCATTTCAAGAAGGGGAGGATGATGAGGACATCAATACAATTGTTACACCCACAGCCCCTGCTGCTATACATACTGGACCAATTACTAGAGCTCGCGCACGCCAACTAAATTACCAGGTACTTTCGTTTCTTGGTAATGATTCTAATGTTCATGAGAATATGATGCTGCCAAAATTGGATACATTTGTTTTGCTTACAAATGAAGGGCCTAGCTTGGAGAAGGATGAACATTGGAGCAAGAACAAGCATGGAGATGATGGCATGCGCAAGGGGAACAAGAACGGAGTTACCAGTGATGATTTCAGGACTTTGAAGTCACCATAATGGGTGCATGAAGCCTTGGACGAAATATACAAGATAACACTTCATAAATTTCGTCCCAAGGCTATTCTAGGTGCTGCATCACCTTATTATTGGGCCAGGCCCATGTAATTTCGAAATACATAAGTATAGGCTATTTTTAGAGTCCGTATGTGTGGGGAAACAAGAGATAGGGTTGATTTCGGACCCCTCCACCAAGGTCCACGAAATTCCCCCCTCTTCCTCCATATATACAGCCCTTAGGGCATCGTTTAGACTTTGCGTTTTGTTTAGATTAAAGTTCACCATAGCTGCAACTTCACGTACTTCGTTTGTGTTCAACGACCAGACAAAGGCATCACAGAATCCCACCTTGATCAATAAAGCTTTCATCTTATATTCGCAATATCCAGATTGCAATCTCAGTTTCTTGCTTGTTCTTCGTTTGCCTGCAGGAAACAGACCTACGTGGCCAGGTTGATCGTGCTCCGGCGTCGTCAATAACCTCTCGGAGTTGGTTTAGCGATTGCTAAGGCGTGACGTCCTCGCACGTTCGTAGTCAGATCGTCAAAGTCGACTTCCACCAAAGCGATATCCATCATCTCATCGAAAGACGGGACACCTTTGCCTCTATCAGGAACCACATCTACTGAGAGGGAACAAACACCATCGAACAAGAGGAAACACAATCAATGCAATGCAACAATATGATGCATGCTCATGACATGGAAATATGCTAATCATTGAGCCAATGCAACTAGCAACACAATTAAGTGAAGTTGGTTTGAACCAAAGGTTCAAATTCAAACTCCAGGTGTGGTTATTTAAATGCCATTCATTTGATTTGTCCTAAATAGTAGCCAAAAGGTGTTCTAACATGCATGAAAATGGTACATATGGAAAGATTGGAATTTTCTGATCATTTTTCATATAAAATTTATTTTATTTGGAGCTATGGTTTAATTTCTACGAATTTTAAAAGCTAAACCCATTTTCTGGTATTTCCAAAACATTTAGAATTTAGAAATAATCCAGGAAAATGATTACTGCATCATCAGTGCATCATGATGACGCCAGCAGGTCAACAGAGCTGACCGGGGTCAAACCTGACCTAGTGGGACCCACACGTTAGCGACATAGTGTCAGCTATAGAGGCTGACACGTGGGACCCGGTCAATGCTGATGTGGCCAAGTCAAAGGTGACAGGCGGGGCCCTCTAAGATTAGTACTAATCTAATAGAGAAGTTAAACTAATTAATTTAGGCACTAGGGCCCACATGGCAGTGGCTCTAGGGTGGTTAGTGATGAGGACATCAATACAATTGTTACACCCACAGCCCCTGCTGCTATACATACTGGACCAATTACTAGAGCTCGTGCACGCCAACTAAATTACCAGGTACTTTCATTTCTTGGTAATGATTCTAATGTTCATGAGAATATGATGCTGCCTAAATTGGATACATTTGTTTTGCTTACAAATGAAGGGCCTAGCTTGGAGAAGGATGAACATTGGAGCAAGAACAAGCATGGAGATGATGGCATGCGCAAGGGGAACAAGAACGGAGTTACAAGTGATGATTTCAGGACTTTGAAGCCACCATAATGGGTGCATGAAGCCTTGGACGAAATATACAAGATGGCACTTCATAAATTTCGTCCCGAGGCTATTTTAGGTGCTGCGTCACCTTATTATTGGGCCAGGCCCATGTAATTTCGAAATACATAAGTATAGGCTAT
>NW_025225503.1:75382-101114 GCF_018294505.1 Triticum aestivum
CGTATCCATATACCACCACAGCTGTCATATACCACCACCGCTGCCATCTACCACCATATATCCACCACCAATCCGAGTTCTTGTCATATTAGGTTTGTTTTCGAGATCCATCTAGATTCCGATTCGTGTTTCCTTGCCGGAGTAGGTTTCGGAAAAAAAAGAGTCGGGTAGCCACGCTCCGTTTAGGCCCAAAATTTTTCGAAAACGCATTTTTCGAAAAAATTTCTGGCTATCCTATTTTTAGGTGTTTCTGAGTGTTTTGAGACAGGTGCCATTATAGGAAGTTTTTTTGACCCGTTTCCAGTTTTTGGGTCCGGGCAGTCGAAAAAAAAATTTGTCAAAAAAAAAAATTTCGTGCCCATCCTGTCAGTTTGACCTAGGAAGAGTTTTGAGACACTCGCCACTATAGTGCTTTTTCGCAAAAAAAAAAGCAGCGCAAAAAAAAGAGCGCAAAAAAAAGAGAGCGAAAAGAAAAATTTCAGAGTGTGCTTTTCCCTTGTTTACGTGCCGCGCCGTGATTTTGTTGGTGTTCTAGGCTCGCGTCTCTAGCACAGTCTAGCCTAGGACCAGCACAGTACCGTCGTTGAGCGTTTATTCAACTTTGCATCTCTGAATTGATTATTGCTGACCCTTTTTGCTACTATACTAGAAGCCTTCCCAGCTCCACATACATCTACGTCGTGTGTTTGACTCTCCCTGGTAATCGCTCTATCCAAGCTTTGAGAGTTTTTGACTACAACGGTTGCCGATCACCGCCTGCTGCTGGGTAAGAACTGGTAAGAATTTGAGATTTGCTTGACGGATTTGTGATACACCACCACCACTTCTTAGTAGTCTGTAGGATCATATTCTTGTGTGTTTCTATTGCTGCTAACCATGCGAGGATCACAAGCCGACGAGATTGACTGGGAGAACTTATCGAACAAGGAGCTTCATTATAAGTTTCAGCAAATGATGACTGAACAGGTACAAGATGTGTTGAACAATTTTGAAGAGGCCATGGAGAAGATCACTGGCCTTGAGAAGACGTTCGAAACAAAGCTCGATAACAGATTTAATGAACTGCTTGCGCGTCTTCCACCACCGGCTGCACCTGTCGCACCTCTGTAACAACAACAACTACGCCCCCTTCCGAATCAGTATGGACGAGCACAGCGTGTTCCTATTGAGCCAGGACAAAATTCTGGTGCCGCTGCTACTGCTGTTGGTGTTTCTTTAGCTCCTGCTACTGCTGCTGCTGGTACCCAGGAGGATGATGAGTATGCGGGCGATTATGAGGATGAGGTTGATCAAAATCAGATCTACGAGCAGCCACCAGCACCACCACCAGCAGGTCGACCTCAGGTATATATTCGTAATGGTAGGCCTGCACCACCACCTCAGGTACGAGATGATGTCCATATTCCTAAACTGAAATTGAATATTCCACCATTTGAGGGTAGATATGTTCCTGATATATATCTTACTTGGGAGTTAGAAACTGAACAACGATTCACATGTTTACAATATCCTGAGGAGAGACGAGTTGCTGCTGCTGTTTGTGCTTTCACTAGTTTTGCATGTGTATGGTGGTCTGAACATTGTAGATTATATCCTATTCCAACTACTTGGGCTGCTTTGAAAACTGCTATGCGTATGCGTTGGGTTCCACCATATTATCAACGTGAATTGCTTCAAAAATTGCAGCGTTTAAGACAAGGGAAAAATTCTGTAGAAGAATATTATCAGGAATTACAAACTGGCATGATTAGATGTGGTATTGTTGAGGAGAATGAAGCTATGCTTGCACATTTTCTGGGTGGATTAAATAGAGAGATTCAGACCATTCTAGACTATAAGGAGTATACTAATATCACTCGTTTATTCCATCTTGCTTGTAAAGCTGAACGTGAAGTGCAGGATCGACAAGCATTGGGGCGAACTAACTTTTCTGCAGGCCGACCTTCATCATGGACACCACGTGCATTTTCTACTTCAACTGCACCAGCACCTCCATCCGGTGCCACCTCCAGCCGTGATACAAGAAAACAGGCACAACCACCATTATCTGCCAAGAGCGCACCTGCGGGGCCTGCACAGCGTTCTTCTTCTTCCATGGCATCAACAGGGCACACAAGTGATATTATTTGTCGTCGTTGTAAGGGAGGAGGTCATTATGCGAGAGAATGCAAATCTCCGCGTGTGATGATTGCTACCACGGATGGTGGATATGAGTCCGCTAGTGACTATGATGAGGAGACTTTGGCTCTTATTACACGTGAAGAACATGGTGGAGATGATTCTGATCATGAGACGCAATACATGGCTCCTGAAGACGCTGACAGGTATGAATGTTTAGTTGCTCAACGTGTTTTGAGTGTGCAGGTCACACAAGCTGAGCAAAATCAGAGGCACAATTTGTTCCATACCAAGGGAGTTGTGAAAGAACGTTCTGTGCGCGTCATCATAGATGGAGGGAGCTGCAACAACTTGGCTAGCATGGAGATGGTGGAGAAGCTTTCTCTCACCACAAGACCACATCCACATCCTTACTACATCCAATGGTTCAACAACAACAGCAAGGTTAAGGTAACACGTACTGTTCGTGTGCATTTTAGTATCTCTACATATGCTGATTATGTTGATTGTGATGTGGTACCTATGCAAGCATGTTCCTTATTACTTGGTAGACCATGGCAATTTGATAAAAATTCTGTACACCATGGTAGAAACAATCAGTATACTCTTGTTCATAAGGATAAAAATATTACTTTGCTTCCTTTGACTCCTGATTCTATTTTGAAAGATGATATTAATAGAGCTAATAAAGCAAAACAGGAGAAGAATAAGAGTGAAAATCAGATTGTGGCAAAAGAATTTGAGCAACAAATGAAGCCTAATAATAAACCATCTAGTGTTGCTTCTAAAATTAACTTGAAAAGTGCATGTTTATTTGCCACCAAATCTGATATTGATGAGCTAGATTTCAGCAAATCTGTTTGCTATGCTTTTGTGTGCAAAGAGGCACTATTTTCATTCGAGGACGTGCCTTCCTCTTTGCCTCCTGCTGTCACTAACATTTTGCAGGAGTTCGCTGACGTCTTTCCACAAGACGTGCCACCGGGATTACCGCCTATTCGAGGGACTGAGCATCAGATTGACTTAATTCCCGGTGCTTCACTGCCAAACCGTGCACCATACAGTACCAATCCAGAGGAGACGAAGGAGATTATGCGTCAAGTACAAGAGCTTCTCGACAAAGGTTATATACGCGAATCCCTTAGTCCTTGTGCTGTTCCTATTATTCTAGTGCCGAAAAAGGATGGTACATCACGTATGTGTGTTGATTGTAGAGGCATTAATAATATTACTATTCGTTATCGTCATCCTATTCCTAGGCTAGATGATATGCTTGATGAATTGAGTGGCTCTACAATATTCTCCAAAGTTTATTTGTGTAGTGGATACCATCAAATTCGTATGAAATTGGGAGATGAATGGAAAACAGCATTCAAAACTAAGTTTGGATTATATGAGTGGTTAGTCATGCCTTTTGGGTTAACTAATGCGCCTAGTACTTTCATGAGACTAATGAACGAAGTTTTACGTGCTTTCATTGGACGATTTGTGGTAGTCTATTTTGATGATATACTGATTTATAGCAGATCTTTGGAAGAACATTTGGAACATTTGCGTGCTGTTTTTATTGCTCTACGTGATGCACGTTTGTTTGGTAACCTTGGTGATAGAGGCAAAGGTGTCCCGTCTTTCGATGAGATGGTGGATTTCGCTTTGGTGGAAGTCGACTTTGACGATCCGACTACGAACGTGCGAGGACGTCGCGCCTTAGCAATCGCTAAACCAACTCCGAGAGGTTATTGACCACGCCGGAGCACGATCAACCTGACCACGAGGGTCTGTTTCCTGCGAGCAAACGAAGAACAAGCAAGAAACTAAGATTGCAATCTGGATATTGCGAATATAAGATGAAAGCTTTATTGATCAAGGTGGGGTTCTGTGACGCCTTTGTCTGGTCGTTGAACACAAACGAAGTACGCGAAGTTGCAGCTATGGCGAACTTTTAATCTAAACAAAACCCTCAGTCTAAACGATGCCCTAAGGGCTGTATATATGGAGGAAGAGGGGGGAATTTCGTGGCCCTTGGTGGAGGGGTCCGAAATCAACCCTATCTCTTGTTTCCCCACACATACGGACTCTAAAAATAGCCTATACTTATGTATTTCGAAATTACATGGGCCTGGCCCAATAATAAGGTGACGCAGCACCTAAAATAGCCTCGGGACGAAATTTATGAAGTGGCATCTTGTATATCTCGTCCAAGGCTTCATGCACCCATTATGGTGGCTTCAAAGTCCTGAAATCATCACTTGTAACTCCGTTCTTGTTCCCCTTGCGCATGCCATCATCTCCATGCTTGTTCTTGCTCCAATGTTCATCCTTCTCCAAGCTAGGCCCTTCATTTGTAAGCAAAACAAATGTATCCAATTTAGGCAGCATCATATTCTCATGAACATTAGAATCATTACCAAGAAACGAAAGTACCTGGTAATTTAGTTGGCGTGCACGAGCTCTAGTAATTGGTCCAGTATGTATAGCAGCAGGGGCTGTGGGTGTAACAATTGTATTGATGTCCTCATCAAAAACATTGAGCGTATGAATGCTAAATATAAACTTGCTGGAGATAAGGGTAGAAAACATGTTGTGTTTGCACCTGGAGATCTTGTTTGGTTACATTTGCGTAAGGATAGATTTCCTGATTTGCGCAAATCAAAGTTAATGCCACGTGCTGATGGTCCCTTTAAGGTGTTAGAGAAAATAAATGATAATGCATATAAACTTGAGCTGCCTGCAGATTTTGGGGTTAGTCCAACTTTTAACATTGCAGATTTGAAGCCTTATTTGGGTGAGGAAGATGAACTTCCGTCGAGGACGACTTCATTTCAAGAAGGGGAGGATGATGAGGACATCAATACAATTGTTACACCCACAGCCCCTGCTGCTATACATACTGGACCAATTACTAGAGCTCGTGCACGCCAACTAAATTACCAGGTACTTTCATTTCTTGGTAATGATTCTAATGTTCATGAGAATATGATGCTGCCTAAATTGGATACATTTGTTTTGCTTACAAATGAAGGGCCTAGCTTGGAGAAGGATGAACATTGGAGCAAGAACAAGCATGGAGATGATGGCATGCGCAAGGGGAACAAGAACGGAGTTACAAGTGATGATTTCAGGACTTTGAAGCCACCATAATGGGTGCATGAAGCCTTGGACGAAATATACAAGATGGCACTTCATAAATTTCGTCCCGAGGCTATTTTAGGTGCTGCGTCACCTTATTATTGGGCCAGGCCCATGTAATTTCGAAATACATAAGTATAGGCTATGTTTAGAGTCCGTATGTGTGGGGAAACAAGAGATAGGGTTGATTTCGGACCCCTCCACCAAGGGCCACGAAATTCCCCCCTCTTCCTCCATATATACAGCCCTTAGGGCATCGTTTAGACTTTGGGTTTTGTTTAGATTAAAAGTTTGCCATAGCTGCAACTTCGCGTACTTCGTTTGTGTTCAACGACCAGACAAAGGCGTCACAGAACCCCACCTTGATCAATAAAGCGTTCATCTTATATTCACAATATCCAGATTGCAATCTTAGTTTCTTGCTTGTTCTTCGTTTGCTCGCAGGAAACAGACCCTCGTGGTCAGGTTGATCGTGCTCCGGCGTGGTCAATAACCTCTCGGAGTTGGTTTAGCGATTGCTAAGGCGCGACGTCCTCGCACGTTCGTAGTCGGATCGTCAAAGTCGACTTCCACCAAAGCGAAATCCACCATCTCATCGAAAGACGGGACACCTTTGCCTCTATCAAGTGGTATCAGATTTCCAGGTTGCTCGGTGAGATTTTACAGTTTTTCGTAGTTTAGATCGAGTCTGTTCTTCATACCTACAGTCCACGAAAAAGCCACAAAAAAAATTAGGGTTAGTTCATCATATCCGAACCAATCTGAGCCTTTGCATAATCTTTTTAGGGTTTTGCTTTGTTGAATTGCGGTTACATCGTCGTTTCTAGTTGCAGGTCTTAGAGTCTAGTCTTTTAGAGTTTCGAGTTCTGGTCATAAGTTGTCACGCCGCCGCCGCACCATCATCATCACCCCTGCCATCTACCACCACCGCTTATCCGCCACCGCTTCGAATCCGTATCCATATACCACCACAGCTGTCATATACCACCACCGCTGCCATCTACCACCATATATCCACCACCAATCCGAGTTCTTGTCATATTAGGTTTGTTTTCGAGATCCATCTAGATTCCGATTCGTGTTTCCTTGCCGGAGTAGGTTTCGGAAAAAAAAGAGTCGGGTAGCCACGCTCCGTTTAGGCCCAAAATTTTTCGAAAACGCATTTTTCGAAAAAATTTCTGGCTATCCTATTTTTAGGTGTTTCTGAGTGTTTTGAGACAGGTGCCATTATAGGAAGTTTTTTTTGACCCGTTTCCAGTTTTTGGGTCCGGGCAGTCGAAAAAAAAAATTGGTCGAAAAATTTCGTGCCCATCCTGTCAGTTTGAGCTAGGAAGAGTTTTGAGACACTCGCCATTATAGTGCTTTTTCGCAAAAAAAAACAGCGCAAAAAAAAGAGCGCAAAAAAAAAGAGCGAAAAAAAAATTCAGAGTGTGCTTTTCCCTTGTTTACGTGCCGCGCCGTGATTTTGTTGGTGTTCTAGGCTCGCGTCTCTAGCACAGTCTAGCCTAGGACCAGCACAGTACCGTCGTTGAGCGTTTATTCAACTTTGCATCTCTGAATTGATTATTGCTGACCCTTTTTGCTATCATACTATAAGCCTTCCCAGCTCCACATACATCTACGTCGTGTGTTCGACTCTCCCTGGTAATCGCTCTATCCAAGCTTTGAGAGTTTTTGACTACAACGGTTGCCGATCACCACCTGCTGCTGGGTAAGAACTGGTAAGAATTTGAGATTTGCTTGACGGACTTGTGATACACCACCACCACTTCTTAGTAGTCTGTAGGATCATATTCTTGTGTGTTTCTATTGCTGCTAACCATGCCAGGATCACAAGCCGACGAGATTGACTGGGAGAACTTATCGAACAAGGAGCTTCATGATAAGTTTCAGCAAATGATGACTGAACAGGTACAAGATGTGCTGAACAATTTTGAAGAGGCCATGGAGAAGATCACTGGCCTTGAGAAGACGTTCGAAACAAAGCTCGATAACAGATTTAATGAACTGCTTGCGCGTCTTCCACCACCGGCTGCACCTGTCGCACCTCTGCAACAACAACAACTACGCCCCCTTCCGAATCAGTATGGACGAGCACAGCGTGTTCCTATTGAGCTAGGACAAAATTCTGGTGCCGCTGCTACTGCTGTTGGTGTTTCTTTGGCTCCTGCTACTGCTGCTGCTGGTACCCAGGAGGATGATGAGTATGCGGGCGATTATGAGGATGAGGTTGATCAAAATCAGATCTACGAGCAGCCACCAGCACCACCACCAGCAGGTCGACCTCAGGTATATATTCGTAATGGTAGGCCTGCACCACCACCTCAGGTACGAGATGATGTCCATATTCCTAAACTGAAATTGAATATTCCACCATTTGAGGGTAGATATGTTCCTGATATATATCTTACTTGGGAGTTAGAAACTGAACAACGATTCACATGTTTACAATATCCTGAGGAGAGACGAGTTGCTGCTGCTGTTTGTGCTTTCACTAGTTTTGCATGTGTATGGTGGTCTGAACATTGTAGATTATATCCTATTCCAACTACTTGGGCTGCTTTGAAAACTGCTATGCGTATGCGTTGGGTTCCACCATATTATCAACGTGAATTGCTTCAAAAATTGCAGCGTTTAAGACAAGGGAAAAATTCTGTAGAAGAATATTATCAGGAATTACAAACTGGCATGATTAGATGTGGTATTGTTGAGGAGAATGAAGCTATGCTTGCACATTTTCTGGGTGGATTAAATAGAGAGATTCAGACCATTCTAGACTATAAGGAGTATACTAATATCACTCGTTTATTCCATCTTGCTTGTAAAGCTGAACGTGAAGTGCAGGATCGACAAGCATTGGGGCGAACTAACTTTTCTGCAGGCCGACCTTCATCATGGACACCACGTGCATTTTCTACTTCAACTGCACCAGCACCTCCATCCGGTGCCACCTCCAGCCGTGATACAAGAAAACAGGCACAACCACCATTATCTGCCAAGAGCGCACCTGCGGGGCCTGCACAGCGTTCTTCTTCTTCCATGGCATCAACAGGGCACACAAGTGATATTATTTGTCGTCGTTGTAAGGGAGGAGGTCATTATGCGAGAGAATGCAAATCTCCGCGTGTGATGATTGCTACCACGGATGGTGGATATGAGTCCGCTAGTGACTATGATGAGGAGACTTTGGCTCTTATTACACGTGAAGAACATGGTGGAGATGATTCTGATCATGAGACGCAATACATGGCTCCTGAAGACGCTGACAGGTATGAATGTTTAGCTGCTCAACGTGTTTTGAGTGTGCAGGTCACACAAGCTGAGCAAAATCAGAGGCACAATTTGTTCCATACCAAGGGAGTTGTGAAGGAACGTTCTGTGCGCGTCATCATAGACGGAGGTAGTTGCAACAACTTGGCTAGCATGGAGATGGTGGAGAAGCTTTCTCTCACCACAAGACCACATCCACATCCTAACTACATCCAATGGTTCAACAATAGTGGCAAGGTTAAGGTAACACGTACTGTTCGTGTGCATTTTAGTATCTCTACATATGCTGATTATGTTGATTGTGATGTGGTACCCATGCAAGCATGTTCCTTATTACTTGGTAGACCATGGCAATTTGATAAAAATTCTGTACACCATGGTAGAAACAATCACTATACTCTTGTTCATAAGGATAAAAATATTACTTTGCTTCCTATGACTCCTGATTCCATTTTGAAAGATGATATTAATAGAGCTAATAAAGCTAAACAGGAGAAGAATAAGAGTGAAAATCAGATTGTGGCAAAAGAATTTGAGCAACAAATGAAGCCTAATAATAAACCATCTAGTGTTGCTTCTGAAATTAAATTGAAAAGTGCATGTTTATTTGCCACCAAATCTGATATTGATGAGCTAGATTTCAGCAAATCTGTTTGCTATGCTTTTGTGTGCAAAGAGGCATTATTTTCATTCAACGACGTTCCTTCCTCTTTGCCTCCTGCTGTCACTAACATTTTGCAGGAGTTCGGTGACGTCTTTCCACAAGACGTGCCACCGGGATTACCGCCTATTCGAGGGATGGAGCATCAGATTGACTTAATTCCCGGTGCTTCACTGCCAAACCGTGCACCATACCGTACCAATCCAGAGGAGACGAAGGAGATTATGCGTCAAGTACAAGAGCTTCTCGACAAAGGTTATATACGCGAATCCCTTAGTCCTTGTGCTGTTCCTATTATTCTAGTGCCGAAAAAGGATGGTACATCACGTATGTGTGTTGATTGTAGAGGCATTAATAATATTACTATTCGTTATCGTCATCCTATTCCTAGGCTAGATGATATGCTTGATGAATTGAGTGGCTCTACAATATTCTCCAAAGTTGATTTGCGTAGTGGCTACCATCAAATTCGTATGCAATTGGGAGATGAATGGAAAACAGCATTTAAAACTAAGTTTGGATTATATGAGTGGTTAGTCATGCCTTTTGGGTTAACTAATGCACCTAGTACTTTCATGAGATTAATGAACGAAGTTTTACATGCTTTCATTGGACGATTTGTGGTAGTTTACTTTGATGACATATTGATTTATAGCAGATCTTTGGAAAAACATTTGGAACATTTACGTGCTGTTTTTATTGCTCTACGTGATGCACGTTTGTTTGGTAACCTTGGGAAGTGCACCTTTTGAACCGACCGAGTATCTTTTCTTGGCTATGTTGTTACTCCACAGGGAATTGAAGTTGATAAAGCCAAGATTGAAGCTATTGAGAGTTGGCCGCAGCCCAAAACGGTCACACAAGTGAGGAGTTTTCTTGGCCTCGCTGGATTCTATAGGCGTTTTGTGAGAGATTTCAGCACCATTGCTGCACCTCTCAACGAGCTTACAAAGAAGGATGTGCCTTTTGTTTGGGGTACCGCACAGGAAGAAGCCTTCACGGTATTGAAAGATAAGTTGACACATGCTCCTTTACTCCAACTTCCTGATTTTAATAAGACTTTTGAGCTTGAATGTGATGCTAGTGGAATTGGATTAGGAGGTGTGTTATTACAAGATGGCAAACCTGTTGCATACTTTTCTGAAAAATTGAGTGGGCCTAGTCTGAATTATTCTACTTATGATAAAGAATTATATGCTCTTGTTCGGACTTTAGAAACATGGCAACATTATTTATGGCCCAAACTATTTGTTATACATTCTGATCATGAATCTTTGAAACATATTAAAAGTCAAGCTAAACTGAATCGTAGACATGCTAAATGGGTTGAATTCATTGAGACTTTCCCTTATGTCATTAAACACAAGAAGGGAAAAGAAAATGTTATTGCTGATGCATTGTCTCGTCGCTATACTATGCTTTCACAACTTGACTTCAAAATATTTGGTTTGGAGACCATCAAAGATCAATATGTGCATGATGCTGATTTTAAAGATGTAATGCAGAATTGTAAAGAAGGAAGAATGTGGAACAAGTTTGTCGTTAACGATGGATTTGTGTTTCGTGCTAACAAGCTATGCATTCCAGCTAGCTCCGTTCGTCTTTTGTTGTTGCAGGAAGCGCATGGAGGAGGATTAATGGGACATTTTGGCGTGAAGAAGACGGAGGACGTACTTGCTACACATTTCTTTTGGCCAAAGATGAGACGGGATGTTGAGCGTTTTATTGCTCGATGCACTACATGTCAAAAAGCTAAGTCATGACTCAATCCTCATGGTTTATATATGCCTTTGCCTGTACCTAGTGTTCCTTGGGAGGATATATCTATGGACTTTGTTTTAGGTTTACCTCGAACAAAGAAGGGGAGGGATAGCATTTTTGTTGTCGTGGATAGATTCTCGAAAATGGCACACTTTATACCATGTCATAAAAGCGATGATGCTGTTAATGTTGCTGATTTGTTCTTTCGTGAAATTATTCGCTTGCATGGTGTGCCAAATACTATTGTTTCAGATCGTGATACTAAATTTCTTAGCCACTTTTGGAGATGTTTATGGGCTAAGTTGGGGACTAAACTGCTTTTTAGTACTACTTGTCACCCCCAAACTGATGGACAAACTGAAGTAGTCAATAGAACGTTGTCTACTATGTTTAGGGCTGTTTTGAAGAATAATAAGAAAATGTGGGAGGAATGCTTGCCTCATATTGAATTTGCTTATAATCGTTCATTGCATTCTACTACTAAGATGTGCCCTTTTGAAGTTGTGTATGGTTTCCTACCTCGTGCACCTATTGATTTGTTGCCTCTTCCATCTTCGGAGAAGGTTAATTTTGATGCTAAACAACGTGCTGAATTGATTTTAAAAATGCATGAGTTAACTAAGGAAAACATTGAGCGTATGAATGCTAAATATAAACTTGCTGGAGATAAGGGTAGAAAACATGTTGTGTTTGCACCTGGAGATCTGGTTTGGTTACATTTGCGTAAGGATAGATTTCCTGATTTGCGCAAATCAAAGCTAATGCCACGTGCTGATGGTCCCTTTAAGGTGTTAGAGAAAATAAATGATAATGCATATAAACTTGAGCTGCCTGCAGATTTTGGGGTTAGTCCCACTTTTAACATTGCAGATTTGAAGCCTTATTTGGGTGAGGAAGATGAACTTCCGTCGAGGACGACTTCATTTCAAGAAGGGGAGGATGATGAGGACATCAATACAATTGTTACACCCACAGCCCCTGCTGCTATACATACTGGACCAATTACTAGAGCTCGTGCACGCCAACTAAATTACCAGGTACTTTCGTTTCTTGTTAATGATTCTAATGTTCATGAGAATATGATGCTGCCTAAATTGGATACATTTGTTTTGCTTACAAATGAAGGGCCTAGCTTGGAGAAGGATGAACATTGGAGCAAGAACAAGCATGGAGATGATGGCATGCGCAAGGGGAACAAGAACGGAGTTACAAGTGATGATTTCAGGACTTTGAAGCCACCATAATGGGTGCATGAAGCCTTGGACGAAATATACAAGATGGCACTTCATAAATTTCGTCCCGAGGCTATTTTAGGTGCTGCGTCACCTTATTATTGGGCCAGGCCCATGTAATTTCGAAATACATAAGTATAGGCTATTTTTAGAGTCCGTATGTGTGGGGAAACAAGAGATAGGTTTGATTTCGGACCCCTCCACCAAGGGCCACGAAATTCCCCCCTCTTCCTCCATATATACAGCCCTTAGGGCATCGTTTAGACTTTGGGTTTTGTTTAGATTAAAAGTTCGCCATAGCTGCAACTTCGCGTACTTCGTTTGTGTTCAACGGCCAGACAAAGGCGTCACAGAACCCCACCTTGATCAATAAAGCGTTCATCTTATATTCGCAATATCCAGATTGCAATCTTAGTTTCTTGCTTGTTCTTCGTTTGCTCG
The DNA here is from genome assembly GCF_018294505.1 of Triticum aestivum. NCBI lineage: Eukaryota > Viridiplantae > Streptophyta > Magnoliopsida > Poales > Poaceae > Triticum > Triticum aestivum. Next base: position 87,995 of record NW_025225503.1, read on the forward strand.
CAGGAAACAGACCCTCGTGGTCAGGTTGATCGTGCTCCGGCGTGGTCAATAACCTCTCGGAGTTGGTTTAGCGATTGCTAAGGCGCGACGTCCTCGCACGTTCGTAGTCAGATCGTCAAAGTCGACTTCCACCAAAGCGAAATCCACCATCTCATCGAAAGATGGGACACCTTTGCCTCTATCAGTTAGCAGGGGTCATTAGCGGCTAATTAAGTTGCCACATGAGCAAACGGCAGCTAAATGCCAGTGACACAGAAACGCGGCGGCGTCGCTTGCCCGGGCGATTCTGGCGATGAGAGGAGGCAGGGTTGGGCTCGTTGGAACGCCGGCGAGGCGGCTCATCCAGCGATGGTGGTGGTAGGTGTTGGGGTGGCCGGAGACGACCGGCGTCGACTAGGACGGTGGCCGGAGCTTGGTCAAGTGCGGGCGCAGGGCTGCAGAGCGGTAGGGAAGGAGCTGATGGCCTAGATGGCAACCACGGGCCACGAGAAGCACTGTAGTGCCACGGATTCGGGTGGACGGGCATGGGACAAGGGACCTAGGCATCCATGGCGGACGGTGGTGAGGCGGCTCTTGGTCTCTCTTGGGGATGAGAGGAAGAGAAGGGGAGGAGGTCCAGGGAGTGAGGGGAAATTAAGAGGGGATCGGGTGGGTCGCGTGGCAACGTCCAGGGCGTGGGGGAGCAGCTGCATGGCTAGAAGGAGGTGGCCAGGGGTGAGCAAACGCGTGACGGCGAGCTGTTCCTACTGGCACAAGGAAGACTATGGGGAAGGAGCTGGGTTGGGCTGTAGCTGGGCCGACACAGTGTTGGGTTACAGGAAGTTAGTCCAAACACGTTTCCTTTCTATTTTTTCCTGTTTTTGTTTCTATTTTCTATTTTGCATATGTACTTTGAATTTGGTTTTGAAACCAATTCATTTTTTTGCTTCTAAAAAATATTATGGCAGCTAGATGGATTATTCAAGAGCCCCAGAAATATTTTCAAAATTATTGGAGCCTTTAAAATATTTATAGCAGCTAAATGCCTCAAATTCAAATACAGTAGTGATTTAATTTTAGAACCTAGAACAATCCTTGAAAATTTTCTATATTTTTGGTTTGAGCCATAACTCCTGCCAAAAATATCAAGCATTTACTAAGAACATTTTGGAAACACTGAATGAGATTTTAGGGGGTTTTCCCTTCTTTATTTAAATTTTGAGGCTTTCAGATTTCCTCAATTCAAGTTTCAGAAATTTAGACATGATGCATGAGTGCTCTATCATGCAACTAATACGAGCAATCAAATTCTAGGGCTGTGACAACTCACCCCCACTAAACAAGAATCTCGTCCGAAAATTCAAGATGTGAGGTAAGAAGACAGAGGGGACACAAAGCTAACAGAATCTTCTCGATCCAATTGCTCTTCTCGAAGATAATGGTTCATTGCATGGTATTAACCTTGACATCTTTGCCTTCGAGATCTTCACACAACATGATGACGTCGTAAGGAATTGTACAGAATCGATCTTCTCAAAGATCAAGCAGCTCATGATCAACTCATGAAGTGAGACGTTCGAAACATCTCTTGAGCTGAGACACAAAACACACATCAAGAGGGATGGAGAGGAATAGATAACGAAGGTTCAATTTGGTAAGCAACAACTCCATGCTTGAACAAGATGGTTCATAGGTTTCAAAGTAGCGAGGGGTTAATTTTCCATGAATCCATAACACGGTACCTTAGGGAGGTGACTCATAGAGTTATTCCCTTAAGTGGAAAAAGGAATTACTTTTGATACATAGATCATTGAAAATCTTCATACCAGCCTGAGGCAATTCACAAATGAGCGTTTGAAGGAGTTCGAAGAAATGGCATACTCAGTTTGGAAACAATGCTAGAGTTATACGACAAATCGGCAAATGGAAGGCACATACCACTTGATATCGAGGATATAACCTAGTGTATGAGCGTGCTCTCAAGAACTTGAGAATTTCCATATCCATCAAGGTTTACCAACATCCTTGTTGAGGATCCTAGTGACACCTCGTACTACCATGATGAATGGTGATGGATGATGCAAATGCAAAGGAGGACATCACTTTCTCAGATTTTTCCTTAGCAATGCCAAAGAAGCTAATCTGGATGATCGACCGAGAGACATTTAGCACTCCGCTTCTAATGTTCTCCTAGATGTACTAGGTACCACGGTCATGCTTAAAAGCATCAACATGGCCATCAAGTAAAGGTCGGACTTTGGGAGCACAAAAATCCATAAGGAACAACTTGTGGAATAAGTCATACCAAATCCTCATGGAGAAGATGGTCGAATTGCTCAATCAAGATACTGCAATAATAGATCTTCCGGCTAGGTGTGTCTGCCAACTCGACTTTGTCGGAACCTTCATCATAGATCTTGGGAGAATTCCAACCATCATACCTGCCTGAGATTCAGATCTGGTTGGTAAAAGGATATTTCAGACAGCATGTCTGAAAAGGAAAGGTTGCAACACAAATCGACGAGATGATGTTGCGAGATTCTCGGGAAATGGACTATGCTAGTAAGCTCCAAAACATGAGCTAGTTCTACTACACACATGTGAACACGCTGTCCCAGACAGGCATGACCACATGGTAGTCTTACAACAAAACACTACAAAGTTTAGGTGGGGAATCATCATTAGGGATAACAGAATCTTGTGCATGAACTAGTATTCACACAACAACTCCTTTTCCTTGAACAAATCAATCAGTGCATTTTTGTGGCTAAACCCTAGAAGCCTAACCCTCTGGTTTATATAGACACAGGAGAGGGCTAGGGTTGTACAAAGTCGGTTACAGAGAAATGAATCTACATATCCGAATTGCCAAGCTTGCCTTCCACGCCAAGGAGAGTCCCATCCAGACACGGGACGAAGTCTTGTATCTTGTATCTCCATAGCCCAACTGTCCGGCCAAAGTATATAGTCCGGCTGTCTAAGGACCCCTTAGTCTAGGACTCCCTCAGTAGCCCATGAACCAGGCTTCAATAATGATGAGTCCGGCGCGCAGATTGTCTTCGGCATTGCAAGGCGGGTTCATCCTCCGAATATTCCAACATAGCCTTCCGAACATAGAAAACGTGTCCGGCTCTGCAAAACAAGTACCACACACAACCGTAGAGAGTATAATATTTCAGGAGTTCAATCTGCTGACAATTTTGGTAGCATGACATTGCGTTATCACCCGACCATTATTTTGAATCGTTTTCTAGCCTGCCACTCCATGTTTTGGGAGGCGGTTTTTATTGGCACGTCTTTTCAAAGTAGAGATCGTGTCCCCTTATCACGGGATTTTCATCAACACGGGCGTGGGTAACCCAACCGTTCTGTTGGCATGATTCCTTGGGAATAGGCATGTTTTAAGGCCACGGAGGGGACACTTGATATTCGTCGCCTTTATAAAAGGGGCTAAAGCATGTCCTTTTTCTTCCATGCTAGTTCTTTCCTCCACCTCCCACCTCAAGTTCCAACACTCGAGGGTCAATCCAGTCACTTCGAGCCTCCAGCCATGTCTGGACCCAGCCTTCAAGGCCGGTGGATTGCCTCTTCTATCATAGAGGAGGATATCTCAAAAGCTTAGGGAGGCAAGATATGTGACTGCGGAAATCCTCCACAGGCTTCCTGCTGAAGGGCAGGTTATTCCCACTCCCAGATCCAATGAGAGGGTTGTATTCATCTCTCACTTCCTTCGAGGGCTTGGGTTTGCTCTCCATCCCTTTTCTCGGGGGTTATGTTTTATTACGGGCTAGATTTCCATGATCTAGCTCCAGACTCCTTCCTTCATATCTCGGTGTTCATCATGACGTGTGAGGCCTTCCTCCGGATTTCCCCACACTTCGGCTTATGGTTTAAAATCTTTATCGTGAACCCGAAGATAATCGACGGGAAACAAGCGGAGTGCGGAGGCGCTTCAATAAGCAAACTTATCACTTCTCCTTGGCCAAAGGGCTCTTTCGCAGAATCTTCTGACTTATGGCAATGGGAGTGGTTTTACATTACCGAACCCCGTGGTAAAAGCTGGGCAGCTACACCCGCGATTTGATCTGGCCCTCCTTTACAGCTTGCGTCATGGATTAACAAGGGGCTGGAGTGGGGATCTACTGATGAAGTGCAGACATTGCAAAGTTGCATTCGGAGCCTCATTAAAAAGGATAACGGTCTCACGACTGTAATCCAAGTAATGCTAATCCGCCGAATCCTTCCATGCCAGCGGCATCCTCTCCGTATGTGGGAGTTCAATCCGGAAGATCCACGGACGCTTCAACACTTCTCCGGCACAATGCTCAGAGGGATGTGGAATTTATTCTTCGGCGCATGAAAACAGTGGCCGGATACTACAGAAGACCTCGGCCTTGACTGCAACCATCCGGATACTCCGGTAAGTACTCGACTCTCGAACACTGTTTAGTCAAATTACTCATAACAATGTACTGACAAAACTCTACTCGGCCAGGGCTGGCTAAAGAAGGCAAAGAGAATTAGGTGTTCGGCTCCACTTCCCGAAGACTCTGCCGATCTAGTGTTAACAAGGATGCTGGCTCCGGCACCATATCAAGTGCCGGCGGGGGAAGATAAGGAGGAGAGTGAAGAGGTCCAAGGTGGTCTCCATTCTGGAGGCACACCAGGCAATTTTTCGGGGAGATTGGAGCTTCCACTTCCGAAGGTGGAAGGGAAGGGCAAGCTGACATCCCTTTTCCTTATGGGAAGAAGTGGGCCGCCTCCAAAGACTTGAAGAGAGAAGCTTCTAAGCGGGGAAGATATCCCATTCAGGGGATGATGCTGACACGCAGTCACTCCGTAAAGGTAGGCCCTTAGCCGAATCGTAAGTAAACCAGGGTGTTTTAAACATATCCCATTCTTTTCTGGCAGTAAGGGTAATATTTTAAACATATGTTTGCAGTCCGGCACGCAGCCCTCCTCAACAGTCCTCCTCTTTGGGGGATCTTATTCCGGAGATGATGGAGAGCGAGACACCTCCACAGATCTCCCTGCCTGATAAGGCAGATGACGCCGAGGTGTCGTCCCGAAGGATCCTTCCCGATCAATGAATGGTGCAAGGGACAGTGAAGACCGGGACCGAAGGTAATACTTTGGTCGCCCGGGGTCTGGGGTATGCGGCCCCTACAGGGAACAACAAAAGTACCGGACTATCCAATGTCCGAGAGACAACTTGTTCTGGATCCCGAGGCACCAGATACATTGATAGACATATTGCAACATACCTCCGTCTCAGAGGAACATCGTACCTTGATGGGTACGATGGTTGAAAGAGTTCGGTCCATGAAAAGCGGATTGAATGAAGCCTTTACAAGCCTACTAAGAGGATTCAAGGTATGTAGTGTAATTTCAATTATATTATAAATGCAAATTGCACCTGTGTATAGATAGTAGCCCCTGAGACTCTGGTTGACATCCAAAGGGATGCGATTAGAGGATCAAAAATATATGCCCAGGAAATGATCTGACGAATTGAAACATAGGTTGTTACATTCGTGGCACCTGCCCAAGCTACAAAGGTAGCACATCTGAAGCAGAAAGTTGATGTGGCACATGATGACATCAGCTTATTAACAGGCGGCTCGATGAGGCACAGGGTATGTCTTTGGGGCCTTCAGTACATGCTAGTATTATAAAATGAGCGTGATACTGAGAATTTGTGTATGCATAACTACAAATAGTGCCGTCGCAGTTGAAACCCTTCGGGCGGAACTTGCTCGGGCCAAGGAGCAAGCCAGGATGGGTAATGCGGCTGCCGAAAAGGTAGCCGCCGAATTAGCCGAGCAGACTGCTCTGCGTCAGTGCGAGGAGAGAATATCTACTATGGCACTTGAGCTGAAGGATGCCACTAGCCGGTGCCAAGTTCTTGACAAAGATAACAAAGCCAAAGCGGCCGATCTTGACAAGGCCTTACAAGAGGCAAAGGAAGCCTAGTCTGAGTCTAGAGCAGCTCGGGAGGAGATCCGACAAGCTGGGGAGATCGCGGCTGGTAAGCCCTTTTTATTGCAAACTAAGTTTGGCGATCCAAAGTATGCGCCACTTAATAAACTATGGAGTTCTCCAGACACCTTTATGGACCTGTCGAAGAGTGCTGCCGATGCGAATCAGTTTTTGCACACACAAGAAGGACATGTGACGGAAAAGCTATTTTGGTAGCAATTTGACACAGCAAAGCGTTCACTATTGAATCAACAGATGAGCCAATGGGCCGAGCTCCATAAGATGTCCAGAACTACCATGAAGGACATCGTAGTCCGGCTATGGCCGACTGAGCCCCTTCCGAATAGTTATTTCGGTTTGGTGCAGCAACTTGTTAATGCGGTGCCGCGTATCGATGCTGTCAAGCGGTCAACGTGCATAGAAGGTGCACGGATGGCCCTTGCCCGTGTCAAGATGTACTGGGTGAAGATGAAGGCCACCCATATTGCAGCGCAGAGTCCACCCGAAGGCAAGGACCTTAACATGCCAGAACATTACTTTGAAGATGTCCTAGAGGCTGCCCGCTTGATAGAGGGTCAGTGCTCGAAAAATATTATGTCCGAGTAAAGTGTATCAAAATTGTAATAACAATATTATGATGTATTTAAGGCTATGTTTTTATACTTTTTGCCCGAAAAGTTTTGGTGCCTCCTGTGCGGCCCTCCTTTTTTATATATACAATCTAAAAGTTTGCAGTCGTTGGCTTCAGCCCCCTCGCGTATAACGTGGGGGTCTTCGGAAAAGCACTTGATCACACTTGACCCAACGTCTTGGTCAATTAAGGAGGTGTTAGTGCGGCGAACTAGGCAATCGGACTATAGAGCTTTAGCACTTTCACTTAGCCATAGAAGTTTGACGATGGGGCTACTATATAGCCCCTGGTATGTCCACGTTTATCCGAATATGGTGTGTGTACATACGTGTCCAGAAGAATGGTCCTTCGTTTAACACGGAGGGAATCACGAAGATTCCGATGAGTCGTCGAGTGGTTGGCCAACTCTCGCCGCATCGTGACAGTCAGTTTTCGGCTTTCCCTACTAAGGTGCTCATCCGAACGAGCCAGGACACAATCGCAATAGTTCTCCCTTTCCTACCCTAACCGATATAGCGGAACATAAGGTAGTAAGCACAGGAGCCTGGCAACCCAAGTATTGACCAAAGACATGATTCGGAGCTGATGCATCTAAGGCCAAACTCGCGATGTCGAACACTCCCTACATGTGTCTAGACTTTTCAATATACACCAGGCTGAATACAGCCACTGGTGATAGACCCTGGTATCAAGGCACGTATGGCAATCCGACGTGGGGAAAGAGCGCAGGTGGTGAAAGTATAAATCTCGAAACACAATACGAACCATGTTGCTTCTATAGCATCCACTTTAGTACGGCGAGCCGTATTTTTACGGATAATGCCGATATCTTTCCTGGACATTATACATGCCTGGAAAGTATAAAACAAAAAGGGAGTAACCAAGGTTTACATAGGATCTTAATCTAAAAAACAAACCTTAATGCGGGTCCCTGCTGCACGTCTGCGCCTTTGTCTCCGTTGTGAAGTGTCCTCGAAGGGTATAGCATGATGGCCATCTGTAAAAAGGAAAAAACTAGGTAAAATAATCTGGTGTGGCCGTAAGTAAAAGTGGTTCGTTTTAATTAACCGTGGAAGATAACTTCTGGAGTCCGAATAGGGTTGAGCTGAACTATGGACTTTTTGCGTGCAGAGTGCCCCCGAAGCTGCCCAGGAAATTTTTAGTGTATCTCCTTATGGGGCGGTCGATGGGGGCGTAGCTGCTAATCAAGCTCGGGTTTATCTGAACTACCACACTGAGGTGTGCGCCGGACACGTTTAGCTTTGTCTTCGGTCTTAACGACCGATGAGCTGCTCGTCTTGAATAGGCCGTTTTGTGCTTCGACTGCTAGAGCCCTCGTGTATTCTTCTGTACGAAGAGAGCGCTCCATATTACCGCTGACCGTAATGACACCACGTGGTCCAGGCATTTTGAGTTTTAGATAAGTATAATGCGGGACTGCATTAAAATGGGCGAAGGCCGTTCTTCTGAGTAGTGCATGATAGCCACTTCGGAATGGAGCTATGTCGAAGATTAGTTCTTCGCTTCGAAAGTTGTCGGGAGAACCGAATACAACATCCAATATTAGAGAGCCCGTGTAGCGGGCTTTCACGCCCAGTATAACTCCTTTAAAGGTAGTGCTACTTGGCTTGATTCTTGATGGGTCTATCCCCATCTTGCGGACAGTGTCCTCATATATCAGATTGAGACTGCTGCCTCCGTCCATGAGGACTCGAGTGAGGTAGTATCTGTCGATTATTGGGTCGAGCACTAGGGCAGCTGAACCCCTGTGACAGATACTGGTCGGATGATCCCTGCGATCAAAGGTGATTGGGCAGGCCGACCATGGGTTTAATTGGGGGGTGACGGGCTCGATGCATAGACATCTCGGAGTGCGCGCTTGCGCTCCCACTTTGGGATATGAGTGACATAGATCATGTTCACTTTTTTGATCTCCAGTGGAAATTTCTTCTGTTCCCCCGTGTTCGGCTGGCGAGGTTCGTCCTTGTCTTCGCTCTGAGGTTCCTTCGCTTTGTGTTCGGCATTGAGTTTACTGGCCTGCTTGAAGACCCAACATTCTCGGTTGGTATGATTGGCTGGTTTATCAGGGTGTCGTGGATCTGGCAGGGCGTGTCTGGAATTTTGTCCAGGTTGGATGGACCGTCTTTGTTGCCTTTAAATGGCTTCTTCCGTTGACCGGGTCTTGAGCCCCTGAATCCGGCGTTTACCACTGGATTGTCTGGGCTTTCTTCGTTGTTTCGATGTTCATTTTTGTTGCGTCATCGTTTTCCATTGCCATCCCTGACCTCAGATGTGCCGGGATCACTGGTGCTGCTACGGGCTAACTAGTTGTCCTCGCCCGCGCAAAAGCAGGTCATGAGTGTGGTTTAAGGCGGCCATTGTCCTTGCCTCCTTGGCTTTTCCTGGCCAAGGTGTTTGGCTAGCCATTCGTCCCGGACACTGTGTTTGAAGGCCGCTAAGGCTTCGGCGTCCGGACAGTCGATGATTTGGTTCTTCTTGGTGAGAAACCGGTTCCAAAGCTTACGGGCTGATTCTCCGGGTTGTTGTATTATTTGACTTAGATCGTCTGCACCCGGGGGCCGGACATAGGTCCCTTGGAAATTTGCCCGAAAAGCGTCCTCAAGTTCTTCCCAGCTTCCGATGGAATTTTCTGGGAGGCTTTTTAGCCAGTGTCGAGCTGGTCCTTTTAGCTTGAGGGGTAAGTATTTGATGGCGTGGAGATCATCTCCGCGAGCCATGTGGATGTGAAGAATAAAGTCTTCTATCCAAACCGCAGGGTCCGTCATTCCATCATATGCCTCGATGTTTACGGGTTTGAACCCTTCTGGAAAATCGTGTTACAGCATCTCATCGGTGAAGCACAGGGGGTGTGCGGCACCCCTGTATCTGGCTCTGTCGTGGGTTGGGTCCGACGGTTGTAATGTTCGGTATTGGTTCCGAGCTAGTAAATAGCCGGCATATTTCGTTTGATAATCGTGATCCCGTGTAGGAGCACGTTCCCTGGATCTGTAGATGGACCTGGTTTTGCCAGCTTTTTTGTCCAGGTCTTCATGTAGATCGTGTTTCTTGTCTTGGGCCGCAACCTTCCCTCCTTTACGGGGAGGGGGTGCGGGTTTGTGTACGGCATTGCTTGCTGCTCTGTCTCGACCATGAGGTGGTCGGTCCGGTCTGTCTACGGTATTGTTTTTCAGCGGTATAGGCGCAATAGCCTCGTCGTCGAATTCATGCAGCAGCTTACGTTTAAGATAGCTCTTTGTTTGGCGATTACCGCCATATTTTTCCTCAATGTCTAGCACTTCATTCCGTCTGTCATTGAGCGTATCCTGTGCGGCTTTAAGCCGTTGCTTCTGCTTCTTTATGCTCCTTGCAGTGGCAATAAGCCTTTGATGGAGGCGTTCTTGTTCTAATGGTTCTTCTGGGATGACGAATTCGTCGTCACCCAGGCTGATCTCCTCTTTGGAGATAGGTTGATAGTTGCTAACTTCGGCATCGCTGTGGTCAGACAACCTCTGTGCACTCTGTTCGCCATCCTCTCGCACGCCCTGCTCCAATGCTGGGTCTACGGGGTCCTCGGCTTGGTTCAGATTATCGTCGTCATCCGTGACAATGTTGTTGTTTTTCCTTTTGCCGGATCGAGGTCGGCGCTTCTGACGCCGGTGCTTGAGGGGTTCATCGACGGGCATGCTGTTATCGCCGTCGGCCTCCTTCTCCTTAGGTGTGTCCACCATGTATATATCATATGAGGAGGTAGCTGTCCACTGCCCTAATGGTGGTGGTTTTTGTGCTTGCTCTTCTCTGGCATCGTCGTCCATACCGTCGATGTCCTCGGAGTCGTAATCCAGCGTGTCGGTTAAGTCCTCGACAGTGGCGATGGAGTGGGCAGTGGGTGGGAAACGAAGTTCTTCGTCGTCCACTTCCCATTTGAGTCAGACATAGTTCGTCCGAGAGTCCCCTGACAAGGAGAGGGATTTTAATGAGTTTAACACGTTGCCAAAAGGCGAGTGCTGGAAGACATCCGCGGAGCTGAACTCTAAGATCGGCGCCCAATCAGGTTCGATGGATGTGAATGCACGCGGTCCGGAACCCATGGGCAGAGACGAGTCCGAGGTTTCGGTGACACAAGCCCAGCCCGACGTTAGGTCTGTGTGCGGCTCCAGCGCCGCTGAGTCTGCGGCCTCTGTGGCGGGGTTAAGCTTCCCGTCTCCGGATGACGCAGTCCGCTCTGGCTCTAGGGCCAGGGTGGCCACAGGCACTATCTCCGGTGCGCGGCCAGATGACAGATCTAGGTCATGTTCATCATGGTGGCTGGGGACAACCGTCATGGGCTCGAACCCGTCGAAGATCAAGTCTCCATGAATATCGGCCACAAAATTCAGGCTTCCAAATCTGACCTAATGGCCAGGGGCGTAGCTATCGATCTGCTCTAGGTTGCCAAGCGAGTTGGCCCGCAGTGCGAAGCCGCCGAATATGAAGATCTGACCAGGGAGGAAGGTCTCCCCTTGGACTGCGTTGTTGTAGATGATTGATGGTGCCATAAAGTCTTTTGGTGACGACGCAACGGAACTCTCAATTAAAGCACCAATCTCGGTGTCAAAACCGGCGGATGTCGGGTAGGGGGTCCCGAACTGTGCGTCCAGCCCCCACTCGCAAGGTGCTAGAGGGCAGGGTAGCAGTCACGAGCTCCAAGAAATGAACGCAAGAACTGAAGGCAAGAGAGCATCACGAGAAAAAGAAAACTCCCCCCGTTTTATAAATGCACAGAAAATGAACTGCTTCAAAAAGTCGGCAAGCGAGTACGAAAAGAGAGGCAGAAGCAGGCGGCCGTGTCCAGTGCCTTCAGTCTTCACTCTTCGGTCTTCTCACCAGCACGGAGCTAAGTGCTTCCACTGGCTGGGCTTAGTCATTGGGGACAGTGTTGACGGCCAGTGCGGAGCATGGTGCTTCCACTAAGACGTGGGTGGGAGCCCCCGTGAGGCCCCAGGGTGGCACTCAGGAGACTCCGGGGCGTGTACAGCCCCAGTCATTATTAAGTGAGAGTGTCACGAGCGGAGACCTTCACAGGCCGGAGCCTTGCTTCATCCCGCACGACGAGGACCCCGCCGTGTGCCGGCACTGACCACCGTTGGGGAGACCGGAAACCAGGATAAGACCAAGGGGCCAAGGGGATGCTGACGGCGTCCTCGGCGACCGTAGGCCCCCTGCCGAGGCGAAGGGCTCGCCAGCGCCTTCCCCGGCGGGGAACCTACCTCCAGGCTGGATCCTGCTCCATGCAACGCGAGGAGGGCCCAGCTGCTGGGCTTCCACCGCGCTGCTCCAAACGTCCTTCGCGCTCTTGAGGAGGGTCCGCCGTCCTGAGGGTCCTGGTGGTCGCCACGTCTTGGTTTACCTGCGATCCATGGTCAGTGTAAGCGTGCCCCTGCGGCGTTAACTGTACCCAGAGGCTACCACTGTTGGGCACGTCGACAGGGCTTGGTGGTGGTTCAAAGGAGAGCTTGGCCTCGTGTATGTCCAGCGCCCAGCCTGGCGTGGGGGACCGGCCGGGGCCCTCTCCTAGCTCGTGCCTTGGATCCATCGCGACGGGAACGTAGGCTTCCGGGATGTTCGCACCAAGGGCGCCACCCGGCCGCCTAACGCTCCCGCTCCCTTCTGCCATCCTCTGGTCCTGCTGGCCAGGGGCCGGCACTCCAACACAGCCCCTCGTGGTGTCATCCGAAGCAGAACCATGCCAAGGCGGCACGGTTGGGGCAACGCTGGCTGCTCCACGAGTCTGGTTGGCGTCGAGAGGCTCTCTGTGGCCCCTGGGAGAGGGCGCGCGGCCATGTCGGGGATGAGCGCGCACCCCTATCATCGCCTGTGATGTGGGGAGGGTGAAAAACGGCGCCACTCCCCTGCACGTCGCATCCAGCAGCTCAACGAACCGTTCTAGCAAGGCGTCGCGGCCCTCTCAAGCAGCCTGCACCGCAGAAGCTCACGAGCCACGACGACTGCCGCCCGCATGTTCGCTTGTTCCCTGCGTGAGTGCGGGGCAGTTGCTGTAGCGTAGTTCGCAGATCGCGCAGCTGTGCGGCAACGGTGTAGCGCGAGAGGAGAAGGCTGCGCCGCGCATCCCCCGTGGCCGGTCGCCCTCGGTGGAATGCGGGTCATGAGCAGGGCAGAGTGGAGGTCTTCTTCGCCGGTGGGTGCTGTCGAGGAGGTCTGGACGACCCAGTGCTCGACGTGGGCTCTCAGGGCGTCGGCCATGGCATCGGTGGAGCGGAGGAGGACTGGTCGATGGAAGAGGAGATCCAACGCACCCCTACCTGGCGCGCCAAATGTCGGATTTCGGGATCCGGCAACCCGTGAAAGGTTCAAACACTCGGGTGCGTGCGGAGATCTCAACCTGTCCAGCCTGCCTACTCATGATCCTCCCTAGCCTAGCGCGAAGAGCTCATAGAGACATAAAGACACAGAGATTTATACTGGTCCGGGCCACTGTTGTGGTGTAAGACCCTAATCCAGTGTGGTGTGGTGGATTGCCTCGAGGGGCTATGG